>NC_091122.1:26872500-26962500 GCF_040183065.1 Periplaneta americana | reverse complement strand
TTATTATACAGGGTTTTCATTTCAAAATTGCACAGTATAAATAACTATTTAAAGTGAATTCAATTTAAACAAAAATCACGTCAATTTAGATTTTGAGGGGGAAGTCGGAAACAAGGCTTAATTGCATTTTAGATTTAACCCCCACCCCTAGCTGACACCGCTATATTTTTATACTTAAATTTGAAAGAGCATTCAATTGTTTACACACCTTGTTCCTTAAGGGGACACTCAGCTGTATTTTGGAACTTTTTTCCTATTTGACCAATCTTTTTCAAATTTGGAGAAAAAGTTTAATATACACATGGAAAGTAACATGCAAAATCTCAGTTCATTAGATCCAATACTTTTCAAAATAAAAAATATTTCAATTTTTAATCAATCGTTAATTGAAATCTCACTTTTAATTATCATTTTTTATTTTTTGGCTTTGTGCATTTGACTGTGTCTTCTCAATGAAGAGGGGAAGAATTCTGTGTATTAATTTAGTTCTGTCACGTAAATTAGTGCAAAAATTTAATTTGTTTACTTCTACAAAATTAAATTTTAAAATTTTTAATGATTAAAAAGTCATAAATAGCTTCAAAACGATAATATTGTAAAACTGATACACAAAATGACACATTTTCTCTAATTTTTAAGTTGAGTGTCCCCTTGAAAGCCTTTTGAAAGTAAGTTGATAGATGGATTTTTTGAGGAATATTATACATACACATTTTATATTATCATAGTTTTCTCTAAAATCCAGTGCACGGTTCTTCTGACCGTACGCGCTTTGTACCTAAAACAAATCCTACGTTGTAGGTTTCACCCCCCCCCCCTCACCTGTGATTATATCCAACTACTCTCTAAAAGAACACACATATTAAAATGAAAATGGCACAAAAAACACATTATAATACAATATATCGTAAACTAAAACAGACATAAAAGTGTATAATTCGGTAGATACCATTATCCCTTTGTCAGTTCGTGTCACAAACTTCCACAGCTGAAGTTCTAATCTGTCTCGCCTTCAAGAGGAACAATCCAGTCTTTTGTTCCCATTCTCTATTCCCCATGAGGTCAAGACATGCAAGCGAACTCCTATTCTGACTTAGCATCGAGGGTGGTAGATATTTTCTCCGTACATGTTCCAATTCGACACACTGTAATAAAATATGTTTATAGGAGTCCTTTTCTCTGCACGGTGGACAAAGGCGCTGTCCTTCGTTGACAATTTTATTACCCTTCCATGCCCCCAATCTTAGCCACGCTAAACCTGGTCTGCTGTCTTTGTTACAAGAATTTATGTAGTCACACCTCTCCCAGTTAAGCATGAGATCTGATATGTAGTGAGGACTTTTCCGAACATTGGAGCTCAGTCTCTTGCCTCTCGATATAAAAGAAAATATATTCCTGAGGGTTTCCACAATTTCCCTTGAAAAGATAGCTGTAAAGTTGATGAAACATAGAGCAAAATATAAATTTAAAATTCCTTGTTACATTAAATGAACGAGAACACAATGTCAAGTCAAAAAAAAATTCTAAGTGTGATGTTCTCTACACACAACATTAATCGCATTACGCAAAATCCGTCTTAACAGACAGGCGTAGGAAATGTATTTTGTGCGAGATCGTGCGTATTTGCTTGGTTTCCGCACAAAAACAATCGGCGGTAAGTCTAAAATTCCACATTCAGTATTCCCAACCTAACACACATAACAATTTCCCTCTTCTTACCGCTTAAGTGACATATTGATTTTACTGATTTAGGCTTTTAACATATTATTTTTAGAGACGTTCACTATAGTAATAATTATAAATTGGAAACTTACCACTGCAATTTCACCTAAATTGCACTGTTAATTATTGTTTTCAAATATTTGCAAAAATTAAGTAAACTCTACAACTCTACTAAAGTTACTGCATTCGTGATGCAAGTAACATTAAGGAAGCCGTGAAAAAATCAACAAGATACCATAGACTGGGGGAAAAAAAGACAGACGTATATCACGGCCTGCTGGAGTATAGTAAACACAGAAAACATTTTAAAGCAACAATGTTGAAGATAGATTTTTTGTTTTGCAAATTTGCCGTCATTGAACAGAAACCAAGATGGAGATTTCATTGCAACTAATTAGAAATTCCTCTTTCAGGTATGTAATAAACGATCTTCGCACAAAATAATGTACGATACACGAGCGGTATGTTTTCTTTCAATTCTCGGAAATTAAAAAAGCTCAACTACGTTTCGCTTTTTCAAACTTTTCCTCGAACATGAAAACTTCAACATACCGCTCTTGTAACGCATATTACTATTATTTTTCCAGATTTCCAAAAACTCTAATCAATTTTTATAATGTTACAGGATCAGAAGGAAGTCCTTTCAAGAGTTGATTCTTCTTGCTGACCAGTTCGTTTGGGAACATCATCCAAAATGGAACCCTGAGACTGGCTTGCCAACCAAGGCTGGTTTCATCGCAATGGCTGCGAAATTTATCAGCATTTCAGCTGTAAGCGGCATGCTACTTTCAGCGCTTTACATCATTTATCGGAGCTATCAGTCTCCAGAAAGACTTGGATTAAACACGTGGTTCCCGTTTGATGTATCGTACAGTCCGACTCATGAGATCGTGATGTTTTATCAGGTAAGTTGATGTTTGCCATTTCTATTCGTCACAGCACTAGCTTTTACTACTAGTACAGGCAGAATCAATAGGCGTTTTTTTGGTTTGGTACGGAAACAACTCACTCCACACTTTCTCTAGCGGTTTATGACCTGAACAAAGAAACCTTTCTGTCGCTCCGTTCGAATGTTAGTTATTGACAGGTGCTTGTCTGTGATACTACCACAGTCTAATAGATACAGTCACGCAACTCATACGTATGAAATATGCCAACATTTGACAGCTGGCGCGACAGTAGCCCTCTAGCGGCAGGCAAGTTAAAAGTGTGCACACGACATATGATAACACATCAGAAAACGGGTTTTGCGTAATTTATTTTATATTTTTATGCTATACAATAAGTGTATATGGTTCTTACTAATTCTACTTTAGAATCCTGGAAGAATTTCACACGCAGTTAATCTACAAGTTTCAGAAGCTGGGAATAAACGTAATTCTTTCTGCTCCTTACAACTGAATCATGGCCCTGATCACGTATCATGGTTTGAAATAATATAATTGTTTGTATGTGGACGGTTAATTCACTTCATTCCTAAATATATTTATAAACCATTGGAACTCTATATTTCCTGTGAGAAGAGTCAAAATTGTAGGGCATATCTCGTAGGGTACATCGCTTGGTGAACTCCTCTCCCTATTTCCTGAGAAATTAACTGTTTTCCATACCGCAAATTGGGGTAAACTCGGCCGTTGAGGTAAACTTAAAAATAAAAAAGGGGAAGATTTAAACCTTAATTTGACAGACATTGATTTATGAAGTTCATTATTTTTTTATTAGTATTATTTTGAGTCGCTGATAGTGCTCATATTATGGTTTAAATTTTTATGGAAAGTTTACCGCATTTTACATTACATTTCCAGTTTTCACAAATAAGCTTAATTTTCACTTACCCTACCTATATAATACGTAATTTACATGTACTTACTGCTATTATGACGTAGGTGAGAACAAATGAATACACAACTTTGTTGAAAAAATTGTAACTTCAATTAACTCAGAAAATGTAGGCCTAATTTTATTTTCAGAGCAGAAGTGGTGTAAGTCAAAAATGGGTAATGAGGGTTAAAGTAAACATTCTGTAAAATACAGCGCAAAGTAGCAGTTAATATTGAATTTATTTAAACTATTAGTAGTCAGTGAATAGCACGAAGGATATATTAATTGCTACTTTGCGCTGTATTTTACAGAATGTTTACTTTAAACCTCATTACCTAATTTTGACTTACACCACTTCTGCTCTGAACGGCTCAAATAATCACTGGCAATGTAAAATCAACACCAATAACAGTCATGCAAATTATTACAGAAATGATTGCTTTTTATATTCAATTTAAAAAGGCTCTTTTATTTCTTGAGAACTTAATACGTCTGCCACATGAATCTACACCAACACATCAGAAATTTATCGACACAGTCTGGATTTATTCAAGAAGTGAATATTTTGCAAAAGGATTATAATACGCCATGAATTCTTGAAAAAATTAACACCATAATCCCTACTTGAATGCAATATAACATTCAACCTTTGAAAAATATAAAGAAAAAAACATGAATACAAAAATTATGGAATGGTACTTGCTTTAAAACTGTAGATACATTATCCAAAATCGGAATGGTTACACATTTACACATGATCTCTGCAAAACAATAATATACTGTAACAGGTATTTACTTTGTTTTTATTTAAACTCTCCTTCCTGACATACGAATAGGTAACGGATAACTAATAAATGTTTTATAGAACACAATACGTAGGCTACCCAGCGAATAGGGATTATAAAGAATGGACACTGAGCGAATTTTCCTGTGTTTTGTTTTTCTGTGCGCCAGCGGCTAGTTCCACTTTCAAGCGCTAGAGGTAGTGTAATCGAGCATACGCTAAGATAATAATTGAGAATATAATTAAGATACAGGATCCCAAACATCGCCTACCTTATTGCATAAGCCAGTAACGCTTTGCTTCAAATAAATTCAAGTTAACAGCTTTTCCTTATTTCTCAGTTACAAACTAGTTGTAATAATAATATTTTATATTTCAGATATCATAAATTATATTATAAAATAATATAATACATTATAAAATTAAGTATCGAATTCGTTTAATATTTGTATATAATATAATATAGGTATATGGTTTTACTTCTCGTAAGAGTTTTGTTTTTCCATTTTCAGCGCTATCAAATCATTACATATTTTAATTGTTGTTGGGGGTCAACGTCTGAACTCTCATTATAAAGGAACTCTAGAGTCTAGACATTACAGTTAATGAGGATTTATTATTTTATGGATCCAATTTATTTTATTTGGGTACATAATGTACCTAGATGTATTAATTGTATGTGTTATAATATAATATTATAATGTTATATAATATTATTTCCGCTGTGTCGACTGCTAGCTGGTGTGATGTCAGCGCCAACTCTAGGGAGAAAGCAGAACCTGACGCTCTAGCTGGCTTGAAGGTCATTGAAATCGGTCCGGCTACATCAAAGGTACCGACGCGAAGTGTCCATTCTTTATAATCCCTATTCGCTGGGCTACCTACAGCGTGGATTATAGGTTATGACTGAGTTATGATTTTCTCTTGGTCTTTAGGGAATCTGAAGAACGACAAATTCGGAGATTTAAACTCGTTGTTACTGCAATTTTCGTCATTGCACACATTGCCTATATTCCGACGCATGATTAAAACGTTATTATAACATCTCGCATACCTTTAAAGCACGTGCTGGCTGTATCAGCCCTATGACCAGTGCCTTGCCTGCCGCTTGAGCGCTAGTGTCGTGAATGTTAGCAAAAAAAGGTGTTGAAGCTGCGCGACTGTATATATTAGACTGTGATACTACTGTGCCACAGTTTGTTCGTACATACAGTATATCTCATAATAAACAGTATTTTTAAACAGCTACTAATCATCGGAGTACTGTAATCGCTATCATGTCTCAATCGGGCCCTGATATTAGAAGCCTTACTAAAGGTGTTGTTTACCAACTTCACTGTTTCTTGAAAGAACTATGAGAACCAGAGACCTGCAAGAGAGCGAGCGCGGGATATCGTTATCAGTCCAGGAAGGCACTGACTGAATGAATAGCGATCATATACGAATAGTTCCGATAAATCACGAAGTAAGGCAACACACCGAGCGATCGGGTCTGACGACGAGCGCTCGGTGTTCATGAGTGCTCTTCCGGTAGCAGTAAGCAGTAGGTGAATTGTAGGCTTGCTTAATCAATACGTTTCATCAAAACGAATGTTGAAGATGATTCAATAGTATCGACGTCGATCTCAAGCAGAGGCTCGGACACCGTCTCTGTTGATGGTAAAAGATTACAAGACACGATGTCAAAAGTATATGCCGAAAATAAAGTTAAATCAGCAGAGTCAGAGTAGTGGAAGAAAAGGGAAAGCAGTTACCTACTAGCTCTGCTTGGACTAAATTCGGAGAAGTAAGCGATAAGATTACCTTAAAGTACATAGGATTGTCCACACCTGTGGAGTAACGGTCAGCGTGAAACCAGGTGGCCCGGGTTCGAATCCCGGTCGGGGCAAGTTACCTGGTTAACGCTTTTTCCGGGGTTTTCCCTCAACCCAATACGAGCAAATGCTGGGTAACTTTCGGTGCTGGACCCCAGACTCATTTCACCGGCATTATCACCTTCATTTCATTCAGACGCTAAATAACCTAAGCTGTTGATAAAGCGTCGTAAAATAACCTACTAAAATAAAAATATTCCCCAAGTTAATGAGTAAAGTTCATATTACGTTTGACATGAAACAAAATATATAGCTACTAATTTATTATTTGCATTTCATACTTCGATAGACATTTTTAGTTACCACGTATTAAATGTAATTTCTCGGTTTTATATACATTTTATAGTAATATAACCAAACATTTCATTTGCATTTACAATATTATCACGATTAAATTTGTGTCTCAGTTTGTTTTTGAAGTTAAATGTTAAACTGAGTAGGAATGAAATATATTTATACAGAAAATCATTTCAGGCTGTTTCAATCTAAACAAAGAAAAATGTGTAATTAATTAAATTTCCACTAAAATATATAATTGTTGAAAACAATCGAATGATTTCTATGATTATTCCATTGTAGGATTAAATCATTCGAATGCATGAATGAATTGTTCAATAACATTGCAGTATGTTGATTAGTCATTCTATACGTAGGCCTATAGCCTGAGAGCAGCGCTCTTTTTTCTTATCACCATGTAGGTCAGGTGTTTAATTTAATAAAGATCAGGGTCAGATACTGGGGCTGTTAGAAGAGTCAGTACGCTACAACCACACAGAACATTCGAAGCTTATCATTCTATTTTTGCGTCATATGATTCTGAACTCGAAGCTCTTATCATTATCTTAAAATGGAACATATTCTGTTATGCGAGTACATATTTTGTGTAACTTCATACGGCTTGTTGTGGTGGTAAGCAAAATCAATGAATAATCAAGTGATATTGTGAATATTTCTATTATTTCGAATGGTTTTGATAATCAAATGAATGCATTCGATTTTTACCAATGCTGAACTACGTTGTACTGTAGCATACTGCTTCGCGTACAGTGGTTGAAGCGAGCGCTCGTTCCGACAGGGGAGCGATCCCCCGGGCGAGCTCGAGCGAGCGCAGGCCAAACCCGAGCTCGAGCGATTACACACGAAGTGCATTTGGTAAAACCGATCTCAGATATCGTTAAGCATCGCTCTCTTGCAGGTCTCTGATGAGAACATTAAAAATGTGTTGTCATCAATGCAGACAGTCACTGTCAAAGGCCAGTGGCGCTTCTTTACGATCTGTCCAGAGAATTTATGCAAAAAGGAGACGAATAGTAGTAAAACAATCATCCTATGGAGCCTAATTTTATATATATTTATTTAAAGAATACACGGACAGATGTAGATAATATGGAATTTTACATTAAATTAAATACTACTTATAAAATATATATTTAAATAATTAATAATCGCCTAAAAATGATATCTGAAGTGAATCTAGAAGAAGAGCAGATGGGTTTTAGAAAAGGGCGCTCATGCAGTGACAATATTTTTAGTATAAAGAGAATTTTAGTATGGTCCTAAATATGAGAATGGGCACTGGAGGATTAGATATAATACAGAACTGAAAACTCAATATAAATCTCCAGATATTGTTGCTGAAATCAAAGCCCGTAGGTTGGAATGGTTAGGACATGTAATCAGGATGAATGATCAGAGAATACCAAAAAAGATTCTAAACACAAAACCAGAAGCCAGGCGCAATATTGGCAGACAGAAACTAAGATGGTTGGATGGAGCGGAGGACGATTTAAGGACTCTAGGCGTGAGAAGATGGAGGCAGAAGGCTCTGGTTGGACAGGAATGGACCAAGATCCTAAGGGAGGCCAAGGCTAGACTACAAGGGCCGTAGTGCCGAAGAAGAAGAAGAAGAAGAAGAAGAAGAAAATTTTAGAGAAACAACGAGAAGTCAATCTAGAAACGCACATAGCTTTCGTTGACTTCGATAAAGCTTTTGATTGTGTAGAATGATCCATATTATGGAAAATAATGTATAATACAGGTTACCCTCCACATTTGAAAGAAATAATAAAATGCCTCTACACAGATACAAAGATAATAATAAACACAGGAACATCGAAAACAGAAGAAATAAGAATAAATCAAGGACTCAGACAAGGTTGTAGCCTATCACCTAGTCTTTTCAACATATATCTAGATGACTTAATTAAAAAATAGAAAATGGAGGTGAATCCAGGTATAAAGATTAGTAAAGATACATTTTTAAATGTTCTAATGTTTGCCGATGATGTAACATTAATACAAGACAGTGAAGAAAAATTGCAATATGCCATTCACAAACTACACCTACTAGGAGAAGAAGACTATAATTTGAGCATATCAACTCATAAAACTAAAGTAATGGCCCACAGTGGTAAATTTCCAATTCGTACAAAAATAATAGTTGATAATAAGCCCATAGAACAAGTATCTCATTTTGATTATTTAGGTTGTAACATAACTTATGATGTAGAGAGAGATATTGACAACAAAATAAGCAAATTCCAGTGGATATGCGGAACAATAAATAGAACACTAAAAAATAAAACTAGAAAAGAAACAAAACTAAAGTTCTATAAAACTATGGCAGTACCTGTGTTGACATATGGAAGCGAATCATGGATAATTAAAGAACGAGATAAAAGTAAATTACAGGCTGCAGAGATGAGGATTCTTCGCAGAGTAAAGGGATGTACAAGAAGGGATCTGATAAGAAATGAGGATATCCATAAAGAATTAAATATATACAACATAAACGATAAAGTTGAAGATAATAAAGGAAAGTGGAAAGAACACCTGTCTCGAATGGATAATGAAAGAACTCCAGCGCTGATACAACAGTACCAACCTAAAGGCAAAAGAGATGTCGGACGTCCTAGGAAGAGGTGGAACTGAATAAAATGTGAACACGGAACAGGCACTGAGCCTAAACCATAAAGTGAAGATGATGATGATGATGATGACATTTAAATTAATAATATTTTTTTAGATATTGTAACATTTTATTTTATGCTATTTTAAGTTGCTTATTTAAGACATTAACAATAGAAAATTGTTTCATTATTTGGGTTGTTGAAGACCATTATTAAGTTAATTTAATTTTTTTTAGAAATTGTTCACGGAATAAGGTAAATTTCTTAATTGATATGCTAATTATATCTCTGTCAAATGGAGTATTATATTATAGTCTAATACATGTTCTTGACTGCTAAATTTTTAGGAGCTCCAGTGTTAGTTATAATTAGGTAAAATAAATTACGTATGGGGAACAAATATTATTAGGATCATAAAATGAAATATTATTTAATAACTTGTCAATAACGCATTAACTTTGTGACTGGCCACTATTTTATGGACTTTTCATTAAATATATGCTATTTCAACACTTCTTGTATTGAATTGTTGATGGACTTCAATAATACAGACGCATAAACAAGACAATAAAACTCACCGCATAGAATCAGAATAGTCCTCAGTGCCCAATTTATAAAACGATTTTTTGTGTCATACTTATTATATTATTTACTTTATTAAGCTAAGCCATTCGTAAGTGTGCTTTCATTACGAAACTCGTTCATGTTATTCCACAATCAGTAAACATACATTAATATTTTGTACTTCAATGTTTAATTTTATCGTGATTTATGAAGTTGGTAAGTATACTGCATAAACATTATTTAGTATTTACTACTTCAACACAACATTCTGAAAATACTGTACATAAATACAAAGTATTTGTGTAACGCTAAATATTTGATTTGTATTAGATTTACATTACACTTTATTGCATTTGTGAAATGACTTAAATGGCAAAATATTATAATGACTATTACACTCTTACTATGTCATACTACTTTTGACCAATAAAACGGTACGAAAGGACGTATTTCAACCAATCATGGCTCCTTATCGCACAATT
This sequence comes from Periplaneta americana, assembly GCF_040183065.1. Lineage (NCBI taxonomy): Eukaryota > Metazoa > Arthropoda > Insecta > Blattodea > Blattidae > Periplaneta > Periplaneta americana. The sequence continues at coordinate 26,952,344 of NC_091122.1, read as the reverse complement.
TTATCTCGTCCCTAGCATTTGTTTAATTTTTTCGCGTCCCTAGCATTTGTTTCTTTGTTTGCCAACATTTGAAACTGCGCTGGTCTGGACGTCAAAAACAATATATATATATATATATATATATATATATATATATATATATATATATATAAAATTACAAACCACTCCAGTCAATGCACAGCAGTTTCAAATATGACTCGCATTGGCATTCAAGAACAAGAATTAATAAAAATCACTGATCATACCTATGCATCTTCTGAAATCCTATTTACAAATAAATGAAGAGCACCATTCGGAAGTCCTGAATAGGTTGAATACACCATGTAGGCCTAAATCAACGAGTTCCACTTCTATTACACACACGTCCAATATAACATCAATTGAACCACCAACCACATTCAAATTTGAAAACTGTACATTCAATAATTATTCCTTTTAAAATTACTCACGTTTATTTTTTGTCATCGTCGTTAATTAAAACTTTTCTAACACTTGTGTATATTATTTAGGTTATGTTATAGCTTCTGCTATATGATATTATGGATAGTCACGTATCAGAGGTTGTTTAATACTAAGATTTATTGAAAATCATCTGTCAAGTGACGTTGATTACTGGGATCCGGATGATTGAAGTGGAATGCAAATGTTTTAATAAAAACGAAACTGAAGCAACAACGCCTTCTTGACTAGTAACCGTCTACAGAGTTTAATGAAGATTCCATAGTTGGTCCAACTGCCATCTAGCGTAATGGTGCAATAATACATTTGAAGACAGGTTTATTTTCGTAAGTCAATTAATATTTTATTGTTTTGGAGTACTTTGTTACTTATGATCTTTATATACTTTCTTCTAATCGTGTAATAGTCATTTAAATCCCACTCGAGTTTTGATTTTCTCTAGATAAATCAAAACCTCTAGTGAGATTACTGTTGATAAAATTGAGTAAAGAACGTAGGCCCTATATGTAATTACTACATATCACCACAGTCTACTATATACAGTCGCGAAGCTCAATATGTAGTAAAAATGCAAACATGGGTAGTTGCCCACCACTAGGATCGCTACTATCGCCTCATCATCGCAGATCTCTCTCCTAGCAGACGACAGAATATGTTACACTTTTGTTGTGATCTTTTGGAAAAATTAACACCTTCCTTCCATTATTGAAATATTAAATGCATAAAGTTAATTTATTATTTTAATGAAGTATATTAAATTCCACCATAAACTCGAAGATACCTGCAAGAAATAGGTTAATATTATTTTTGTTTGTGCAAAACGAACTGAAATTTACTATAATTGCTTCACTCATTCAAGATTATAGCGATAATTAACTATGAAACCAATAAATATTAATTTGCATTTCCCTTTACAACAATAATAATGGAAATATGAATTAATGGAGTAACTTAAGTGTACCGGTACTTGTGGTGTAGGCTTACGTAGTTAACAAAGTGGGATGAGGTTAAGCAATAATAATCACACCAGAATTGGAAATAAAACGTGATCAATAAATTTTATTGCAACAGACTTACTTTTTCTACGTCTCTAGTAAAGTAACAAATAAAAATAACAAAAAAATTAACAGCTATAATTAAAAACATATATTTGAAAAAAAAGTACGCCTAAACAATAATAATCCCACCAGAATTGAAAATAAAACGTGATCAATAAATTTCATTAAAACAAACTTAATTTTTCTACGTCTTTAACAAAATTAATAGCTAAAATTAAAAATATATCCTTTGAAAAAAAAAAAAGTAGATCTAACCTTTATTTCTCTGGAAATTTAGCAGCCTAAGTGACAGAACTTTAACCGGTATCTAATGTCCTTTCGGTTAGACTGAAACATTTCATTGTGAAATTTAAGGATATAATGTATTCTAACAGTTATAAAGAACTTCAAATTAACAGTTTTGTTTCTGCACAGCATTCTTGTGGAAATCCAGGAACCTTTCTGAATCTTTCGGAAATCGGAAAAAGGATAATTCTGGCCTCTTTCTCTTACTGTTGCTACAATTTATAGCACTATAAACGTCTCCTCCTTGTCCCATATTATTATTCCAATTATTGTATTTTAGCCATTAAAATTTTCATTACAACCAATAACGAACATTTCACAAGCATCAATGTGAAATACGCAACGAGCTAGCACTCGATAGAAATACGACACAGTCCAAAGTCGACCATGGACAGTCTATTGTTTCTAGTTTCTAACCGTTTGGAGCGCTTTATCACGAGATTTGCAAAACCAACACCTCAAGCTTCGCGACTGCATATAGTAGACTGTGATATCACGTTATTATTTCATTTATTTTCTAAGTTTTCCTGCAGTGAAAAAGTATAATGGAGTTATTTGGAACAGGACCATAGACCTAGCAGGTTCTGAGGGGTGTAGGAGTCGGGATAGAGAAGTAGGGGTTCGCCAGCCCCGCCGATTTCTTCTGCCCCTAGTATAGTCCTTGCGGTGCACCATGGTGGCTAAGTAGTCTAAACCAGCGTTTTTCAACTTTTTTCAACATGCAGCACGCTAAAGTTGTAATCTTAAATTCCGCGACATACTTATATAGTCTAGACCAGTTCTTTCTAACGAGATGGGATTATTGCCATAAAATCTTGTAAAATACCTGCTCTTGGGCAAAACATGGAATGAATGAATGAATGAATGAATGAATGAATGAATGAATGAATGAATGAAAAATTAGGTAAACTTGTTAATGAGGTTATTTTATCTCTTATTAATTGTAATTATTATATGTAATTAAGTTACCACGGCCACCGGGTGTTTGCTACTTGCAGTGTAATAGTAATATGCGTTATAAGAGCGGTATGTTGAAGTTTTCATGTTCGAGGAAAAGTTTGAAAAAGCGAAACGTAGTTGAGCTTTTTTAATTTCCGAGAATTGAAAGAAAACATACCGCTCGTGTATCGTACATTATTTTGTGCGAAGATCGTTTATTACATATCTGAAAGAGAAATTTCTAATTAGTTGCAATGAAATCTCCATCTTGGTTTCTGTTCAATGATGGCAAATTAGCAAATCAAAAATATCTATCTTCAACATTGTTGCTTTAATAGTAATATGCGTTGCAAGAGTGGCATGTTGAAGTTTTCATGTTCGAGGAAAAGTTTGAAAAAGCGAAACGTAGTTGAGCTTTTTTAATTTCCGAGAATTGAAAGAAAACCTACCGCTCGTGTATCGTACGTTATTTTGTGCGAAGATCGTTTATTACATACCTGAAAGAGGAATTTCTAATTGGTTGCAATGAAATCTCATCTTGGTTTCTGTTCAATGACGGCAAATTTGAAAATCAAAAATATCTATCTTCAACATTGTTGCTTTAAAAGTAATATGCGTTACAAGAGCGGCATGTTGAAGTTTTCATGTTCGAGGAAAAGTTTGAAAAAGCGAAACGTAGTTGAGCTTTTTTAATTTCCGAGAATTGAAAGAAAACCTACCGCTCGTGTATCGTACATTATTTTGTGCGAAGATCGTTTATTATATACCTGAAAGAGGAATTTCTAATTAGTTACAATGAAATCTCCATCTTGGTGTCTGTTCAATGACGGCAAATTTGCAAAACAAAAATATCTATCTTCAACATTGTTGCTTTAAAATGTTTTCTGTGTTTACTATACTCCAGCAGGCTGTGATATACGTCTGTCTTTTTTTTTCCTCCACTCTATAAATGCGAACTTAAAACAAACGTTAAGGTTATGTAATGATTTATTTTTCATTTGAATATTTTAACACTATTATTTATATAACATATTGCAGTAATAACATCGGCAAGTTTAATTTTGCCGGTCAAGGAGATGTTTAGAAATGGAAAATATCTTTCACGGCTTCCTTAATGTTACTTGCATCACGAATGCAGTAACTTTAGTGTAGTTGTAGAGTTTACTTAATTTTTGCAAATATTTAAAACAATAATTAACAGTGCAATTTAGGTGAAATTGCAGTGGTAAATTTCCAATTTATAATTATTACTATGTTGAACGTCTCTAAAAATAATATGTTAAAAGCCTCAAGCAGTAAAATCAATATGTCACTTAAGCGGTAAGAAGAGGGAAATTGTTATGTGTGTTAGGTTGGGAATACTGAATGTGGAATTTTAGACTTTCTGCGGATTGGTTTTGTGCGGAAACCAAGCAAATACGCACGATCTCGCACAAATAAATACACATACCTACTAATAATCGAGTTTGCCACTAAAAAACCAAATTTTAGTAAAAAATACAAATCTTCCAATTTCCTAATCCAGCATTGGGAAAACGTATGTGAAACAATATTGACATTTCAAGAGTGAGAATATAGGTTATATTCGAAGTTAAACATTCATGGTTTATTAATTATGTTGGGTTAAGTTACTTTAATTTCAAACTTAACGTCATGAGCACAAAGAGAATAGAAATGTATATATGCTAATATTAGCTGTGATTGAGGTTCTGACTGATATGTTCATCTACAGGGACATCATTTTATTTTTACTTCAATTTTTTTTGTACCTGAGTTTTTGAATGTACTTCACTCCCACCCCCTCGACTAGTAAACTTCCAACCGTCCTCCACACAGAACCAAGGCCGCGTATACAGTACTGAGTTAGTGATTATAGTACGTTCCAGAAATATGTTCGCGTTTACCAGTGACGAAAGAGCTTTCAATATTGAATCATATTTTCACACAGGTACTGTCGTCCGTTTGCCTACGTCGCATCCCGGTTTCTCCCACCTGCTTCTGGTCCCCCCTCTGTAAATGCTAGTAGCTGGACTGTCTTAGCTCTTTTCTGAAAACATTAATTTCTGTTAGGAATTGGACGTCTACGTAATATTATACAACTGTTTAAAATAACTTAAATAAAAGGGCCTCGTTAAGTAATTAACTGTCACGTGATTTCCCCCCCCTCTTTCTACGACCCTGCGACAAAACCACTTGAACGGACAGTAGATAGCATTTCTGAGTAATTTTATCTTTTCGGATCGGGCAGAAGTGAAGATTAAATTTACAGTACGTAAGGTACTCTTCGAAAGAGAGGACAGGGAAGACCACGGCTCGGATGGTCTGACATGTTTACCAGAGAGGCGGGGAAACAATGGTCGGATACAGCAAAGAACAAAGTCAGTGTTGAGAAAGTTTCAGGTAAATAGTGTAAATAGCAAACAGTGTTTGTCAAAGTGCCGGTGTCAGTATAATGTATGTAGTGCAAGAAAAAAAATGAACAAAGAACAGGGTGCTGAGACTAGTTAAAGTCTAACAGAGTTATTAACCATGTCACAAAAGTAGTATACATGACAAGCTCGCCTGGATTGGCTCACCAAGCGAGTACACTTGAGCCATCCCTGTCGAGGGGGTTCTAACCCCATCACAGGAGGCCTGTGCCCAACATGGGACATCATGGCTAACATTCATTCATTCATTCATTCATTCATTCAAGGTACTCTTTTATAGAGTAGGTATAGAATTATTTCAACATGAGTTACTGATACGAAGTACGAACCTGGTAATTGGAATTAGGTACAGTTATCTATATTGCGATAATATGCACAAAAGAACTGAAGCCTGTACCGAAATTAACGGCCACCATTTTCAAAAATGTGTTTAAATATCCATATTATGATTATTTTTCAATTTAACTTCATTCTCTATAGTGTACGCTAATGTGCTGTAACGGTACAATATACACTGCATAATGAATACGTCCGAATGGATAGCTCAATTCGTGAGTAAAAACACTTGTTGTTAATACAGTACTGTATTTTGATTAAACAAAAACCTAATGAAAATTATCAAACTCAAAATTGCGATATTTCCAAGTTTACGTAAATGGATGAACTACTTTTCTTCCCTCCTATACCTAGTAAAGTGATTTGTATTTTACGCCACTATCATCGAACTCCAGTCTTGGAAGGGGGAACAAGCAGTGTTTCCGGTTCTAGACCTTTATCCAAAGATATAGCCAGGTTAATATTAAAAATGTTAGTAAAAATAATATGATGTCCCTGTATTATTATCAGGGAGTACATCTCACTTGATGATATGTGTTAGAGAAAGAACAATTATTGTTTGTATGCATCTGAAGTCTGATTAGTGGAATATGTAGCTAATCGGCGATGTATGCACTGGAGGGGAAAAGGAACTGGCCACCAGTGGCGTAGCGTCAATGTAAGCTAAAAAGCTCAGCTTCCCCAGTTAATAACAATTTCATAACAAACCTGCAGATTATGAACAAAACTATTTATTAATTTTAATACAATTTATATTTACGCGTTAAATATTGTGATGCGGCAGCTTAGGATGATTTGTGATGCAGCAGTAAATATTAAGCCTGCACACACCAGCTTCCAATCCCCTCATTCTTCTGTGTAACCCACCCCGCAGATTTTCCATCTCTTTCTAACAAAACTACCCTGGTCGCAAGGCTCGCAAGAAGCTAGCTTTAACATTGAAAAGAATTTAGTTTCCGAGTTATCCCTTTCGTGAGTTGTGTTTAGTTGAAGTATTAGTGTGCACTGTGGCTGATAGAGAGTTAATTTGTAGAAACAAAAGCCGCCCTAAATAAGGGTTCGATAGATCGGCCTACTAATCAATTCATAAAGAATAATAAGTAAACAAAACAATTTTGTGACACTTGGAAAGAAAAAGAAAAAACATTAAGATAAGAAAACGTAGGAAATCATTTACAATAAAAATTTTGTTGGGTACAAATGATTACTAATTATAGCTAAGGGTGATTTTAACACGTGAGATCCTATGGCATCAATCGTTGCATCAGAAATTTTATATTGTTTAAGTTGATTTAAAGTTTCACGTGGGATCGTGCCACGGGCACCGAACATGAGCCCAAAAACTGTCCAGTGTGTGATGTGGTATTCTGCTCCAAGATGCTGACAACAAGGCTCATATATGACTTGTTTTTCACGACACACCTCTTGTGGCTGTTGCTCGTGCATCTCAAAACGGATTGTGGGATCCAGAATGACACCCTTATCCTTCTGCCGATCAATTTATGATGATATCAGCCCGTCTAGTAGAGCCATCAGAAGAGACGCAACCAACCTCCTCATAAACCTCATAGGAAGCATTCTGACGGATTGAAGCTGCGATGAGAGAACGAACCGTATTATGTCTGTTGATTCGGAGCAATTCTCCATGATGGCAGAAACCCAAGACGTGAGGAAGCGAATGAGTGAAATAACAGTTTCTGACACCAATTTACTTGAATGTTTAAGACAATTACATTTTCAAGACTGACTTGATTTAAAAAACGACCGACTCCCTTGCTATCAGTGAAGGACACAACCAAGACAGACGCATACTTAAGTAATTAATTGATAATACTGTATTTATTGATCGTTAATATTGTGCTTTCTCTAAAATATATGACAGGGAGTAAGCTAGTGTTAAATTATACGTATACGTGTCTATTTGTTAGAGATATGTGTAAACCATGAAATCATAATTTACTACGTACTATTTGAGGTCATGTCTTATCGGTGTTACTTACGAGGTTCTAACCAATCTTCGGACTGCTGACATTGACTACTATTTATTTTAAGACTATATTTTTGCAATACGTTTTCTCATATGTACAGTAGTGGCAAAAAAAAAAAACTGGACCGACCCTTGTAGCTGATTTCAGAACCTTGTTCACTCCAGAGCACGATGGACTAGTAACTAAGACTTTCGTGGTTCGAATCCTGCCTGGGAAGGAAACTTTTTTTTTTCCTTATTCAAATTTATTCCCAATACTTTTCGATTGCTGGTAAAATTCATGTTCTGGGAATATTAAGTTAATTAAGTAGTAAAATATCACTGCAATCGAAAAGTATTGGGAATAAATTTGAATAAGGAACAAAAAAAAAAGTTCCCTTCCCAGGCAGGATTCGAACCACGAAAGTCTTAGTCACCAGTCTATCGTGCTCTGAATGAACAAGGCTCTGAAATCAGCTACAAGGGTCGGCCCGATTTTTTTGTCACTGCTGTACATGGAAGACAATTTGAGTTAGCTTCCCCTGCTCAATATTTCATGCTACGCCACTGCTGGCCACCCTACCCTGCTACTTCTCGTCACTGGAATTCTCTGCCGCCTGAAGTCAAGGGCTGCCGAACTTTAATTTCCGTTAAATGTAAATTAGAAAAATATCTTATGATGAGTTGCCAGACCTAACGTGTTGCAAATGTGTTCCACCGTATTTACTTTTATTTTTCTTTGTTTTTTATTTTTATTATCTAAATCGTGTTTATTTATCACTTAATGCCAATATGTATCCCTCTGTGTTGTTGTTTTTTATTATTAATCTATTTTTTGTGTACATTTTATTCAATTGTCGGTTTCTGGTTTAATTATGTAAATCCTATTTAATTATAATCTAATACTAATATGTATACTAATGTGTTTATTTTTATTTTTACTGTGTACATTTTTCTTTTTTATTGAATTTATTGGCTTCTGTTTTTATGTGATTCGTATTTGATTCTAACAAATTAATAGTCTATGTATTTCACTATGTTTATTTTTATTTTATGAGGTAAATTTTATGTAACTACCTCTTTTGATCTCATTATGTATCAGTATGTAATTACTTAATTCTGATCTAGTTTTATGTTCAACTGTGTATGCAAGTTTTAATCCTGGTTGAGTGTAAGAGAAGACCTTACGGCCTTAACTCTGCCAGGTTAAATAAAGCCATTATTATTATTATTATTATTATTATTATTATTATTATTATTATTATTATTATTATTATTATTATCTCCTGGCCAAGTTGCCTCATGAGTGATTCTTTATTGATGTTACTTATGATGTTCAAACTTGTTTTCGGACAGTTGACTAAGTAACAACAAACAACATATTCTGATATATTAACAATTTCTAAACAAAAAAAGTAGATATATTATAATTAGCTTACGTGTAAATGTAATTCGTGATTTTTTTCTCTTTTCAGCTGTACTCCTTGATTTTCAACGGAGCAAATTTTTATGGCTATATGACGTTGTATGTAGTACTCATTACCATTGCGTGTACCCAGTTACAAGAGGTGGGAATGCAGCTGGATAGTTACCGGCAAGGAAAGGAAGGAGATGATGAGAACGGAAGCTCCATGGAATTCGACGAGAAATACGAGGACGAAGAGGATGAAAGACTTGCTAACTGCATTAAACTGCACCAGAAAACTCTGGAGTATAATTAAAAATATTTACATTATTTCTGATTATTATAATACTAGTGGCTTGTGCAGCAAATGCTGCAAAGTAAGTTCATTAGACGTTCAAGTAAACATTTTTCAGATTTATTTTCAACTAGCCGTACCCGTGCGCTCCGCTGCACCCGTTAGAAATAAATATAAAGTAATTAAATAATTAAAATAGAACGTTTGATCCAGGGAACATTCGTGTTTGATAGAAGGATAAATCGTTTAATATGTTACTTAATTTAAATTGCATCCAAATAATTAAAATGCGATCATTTTGGTCCAGAGACACTCATTTGGTGCAATGACAATTCCTTTAACCTGTTTCTTAATTGTTATTACATGCAACCATAGTTTAATGAAGATTGATATCATTTAGATTTAATGTGTATATTTTATTTTACTTGTTATAGGTTTCCATTGAATTATGGTAATAAATTAATTTTAACCCTTGTTTTCTACGTATTCAGTAAATGTCGCTTGGCCCACTATGGTTCTGAACCCTTCAAATAACTTAAATTATATTATATTATATTATATTATATTATATTATATTATATTATATTATATTATATTATATTATATTATATTATATTATATTATATTATGTCAGACGTTACTGCAATAACATTATAGCATTATGTCCATCTAGAGAAACTACACTTTCCAATGGTGAAATAATAATTAATTATACAAATCGGTTAATTTAGCTTCCGATATTACTTCATACAAACACAGAAACATTCTCTGTAGGCTATCTTTCATAGCTTTCGATTGTTGCTGTCCAAGGCCCCTTATAGACGAAGTTATTTGTTTTTTAATTCATTACACCGCCTTAGATGGCAGTTATTTTAATTTTAAAACTCATTTATCTCATTAAATATCAGTCCTATCAAAATTTTTCAAGGAATAAAACTTATCGAAAATTATTTTTAAAGAAACTTTTGATATGTAAAATTTTTCACAAAAATAAGTGATAAGCAAGATATTTCGATTTATTTAATTCAGGCCCACTTATAACCCCCCTTTTAAATCATGTATTTTGAATGCCTTATAGCCTAAAATCTAAGATACAACGAACTTAATTTATATTCCAATTTTCATCGAAATCCGTTCAGCCATTATAGGGTGAAAAGGTAAGAAACATACAGACAGACAGACAGACAGACAGACAAACAAAAAAATTCAAAAAAGTGATTTTCGGTTTCAGGGTGGTTAATTATATATGTTAGGACCAATTATTTTGGAAAATCGAAAATTACCAGAAAAATTTCGGCTACAGACTTATTACTAGTATAGATAATAGAGGAGCAACATAAAGAGTGGTGAGTAGTCCATGTTATGTAATTACTTTATATTTATTTCTAACGGGTGCAGCGGAGCGCACGGTTACGACTAGTAGTGAAATATATTAGTATGACGGTGATAATGAGCGGATGTTTTTAATTTCAGTGTGAAGGATTCGTTTTCATACAGGTAATATCGCCACAACATTTCTTTCCTTCCGAAAGTCCGCTGTCAGGAATCGAATCTTTATCATAATCAGACGTCTCCAAAAGCGTGCTCGCGAGTAAGCCCCTGAACGGAACCGAAGCCAGTACGTAATGAGCGCGCTCCGCCTCACCCGTCTCCACCTGTACTGTACTCACTGTTTATGCGCAAACGAAGAGCAGTGGCGGACTGCCATTATCATTGTGTTGGTCGGAGTGTTCCACCGTTTTACAATGTCTTCTAATCATGGACATAGTACATTCAAGGATGAATAGGAAGAGAAATTTTTTTGTGTTAGGAGGGAGAATGTGAAATGCTTAATTTGTTCGAAAATTCTTAAGCGTGTGTTAAAATTCAACATGCGATGACAATACTCGACTCTTCAGAAAGAATATCATACAATTACAGGCATGTTGGACATGTGAAAATAATTTAATTTTGGGCTATCTGTATAACTGTTAGTTATACATAATAATCAGTATATTAAAATACGTTTACACTCAGTTCCGCATGACAAAAATATGTTTTTCGCTTCATTTTGGGTGAAATGCGTAGGCCCACAAATATTTTGATAAATATAAAACAAGAAAATACAAACACAAATCACACGTGTCCTCAGTCTTAAACAGAAAAAGCTTCTTGCTAGCTATGTTCTAGCTTGGAATATTGGAAAATCAATTAAGCTCTTTACAAAAGCATCATTTGTAAAATAGTGCATACAGGGCATTACTAAAATACTATGTCCAGAACAAAGTCAAAGTTTAAGAGAATTAAATTGTTTCCAATTACAATTGAGGAGCGTTTTTGCAAAAGTCAAAAAATCAAGTTTTTCAGAAATTACACTAAGTGACAGGATCTATCGAGTTTTGAAAAAAACCTGGAAGGTTTGGTAGTCTCTACATACGGGTTGAATCAAGGTTTGGTAAATCTGATTTCATAGATCGATTCCGGAGGTAGAAAATATACGATATCCATATGTAACTCACTTTCGAAAAATTCTGCTTCTATCGAATTTTGCAAAAAAGCTCCTCTCAGAGAAGGAATTTCAAGATTGTAAATGTAATTAAATCTGAAGTCGAAACCACAATTAACCAGTATGTAGCTTACTCACATGCATTGGACGAAAGCACAGATAGAAATGACAAAGCTCACCTAGCCATTTTCATCCGAGGAGGTAATGAACATTATACTGTGTCTGAATGTGTTCTGGATGTAATTACAAAATTCAACTGTAGAAGATCTTTTCCAGGCAACGAAAGGTATAGAGAACAGAAGAGTTTGAATTTGCAATGGTTGTGTCAATAGCAACGGCGGGGCTCCAGCTTCATAGCATGTAAAAATAATATACAGGGACATCATTTTATTTTTGCTTCAATTTTTATTGTACCTGAGTTTTTTAATGTACTTCACTCCCACCCCTTCTACTAATGAAGTTCAAGCGCCCTCTACACAGATCCAAGATCGCATATACAGTCACAGTAGCCTTACGGTCATAGTAAACAGAACGTTCCAAAAATATGTTCGCGTTTTCCAGTGAAGAAAGAGCTTTCAATATTGAATCATTTTCGCACAGGTACTGTCGTCCATTTGCCTACGTCGTATCCTGGTTTCCCCCATCAGCTTTTATTCGCCAGCTAGTGGCCGGGCTATCTTAGCTCTTTTCTGAGAACATTAATTTCTGTTAGGAATAGGATGTCTACGTAATATTATACAACTGTTTATAATAACTTAAATAAAAGGGTCTCGTCAAGTAATTAACTGTCACGTTATTTCCTCCCTTTCTATGACCCTGCGACATAACCACTTGGACGGACAGTAGATAGTATGTCTGAGTAATTTTATCTTTTCGGATCGGACAGAAGTGAAGATTGAATTTACAGTACGTAAGGTACTCTTTTATAAAGTAGGTACAGAATTATTTCAACATGAGTTACTAGTACGAAGGACGAAACTGGTAATTGGAATTACGTACAGTAGTCTATAGTGCAATAATATGCACAAAAGAACTGAAGCCTGTATCGAAATGACCGGCCACCATTTTCAAAAATGTGTTTAAATATCCATATTATGATTATTTTTCAATTTCACTTCATTCTCTATAATGTACGCTAATGTGCTGTAGACAGTATAATATACACTGCATAATGAATACGTCCACATGGACAGCTCAGTTCGTGAGTAAAAACACTCATTGTTAATACTGTAGGGCCTACTGTATTTTGATTAAACAAAAATCTAATGAAAATGATCAAACTCAAAAGCGCGATATTTCCTAGTTTACGTAAATGGATGAACTATTTTTTTCCCCTCCTATACCTAATAAAGTGATTTGTTTGTATTTTACGCCAGTATCATCGAACTCCAGTCGTGGAAGGGGGTGACAAACGGCGTTGATCCAACGGTATAGCCAGGTTAATATTAAAAATGTTAGTAAAAATAAAATGATGTCCCAGTACAAATGTATTATATTTCTTATTCTTTTGATGTTATTATTTGTAAACATAAGCAGACCGTTGCCGCGATCCCCCACTGGTCGCTCCCATCTGTTGAGGCACGAGTCTCTTCCCCTTCTCTAGCCTTACAGCACGCTGTGTTCGGCGGGCAGCATCGAGAGCACGAATGACGATACACTTTTTGGAGACCTCTGATCACAATGGTCGTCAGGCTCGGAGATGTTCTGTGACCAGGTTAAGGTACTCCTAAATAAACCGACAATGAAGCAAAGAATATTTTAAAAAATTGTATAAACAACGCAATGCAATTTCACAACGCACCCAAAATTATTATTAAACATATCTTCAGAAATGATAAAAAAAACGTACTTCAAGAATCAGATGGCAGTTTTATCGAGTCTAATGTGACGGTCAAATATTTAATCAACTGACAAGGAAAAAAAATAGTTTCTCGTGGACAAAAATTGTGTTGAATTATCCTAATAAATTGCAAAATCTTGATTCAGGTCAATTCTCTCTATGGAGAACAAATAAATGAATGTTGAATTGGATATCTTCACCACAGTTTATTCGCTCAATACTTACTAAATATGCAAACATAGACAGTTGAAATACGCTTCCATAGATAGTTGCTAGTCACTAAGATCTCTAATATCGCCTCATCACAGATTCTTTCTCTAGCAGACGATAAAAATGTATTGTACTTTCGATATCGTATTCTTTTGAAACAATTAACACCTTAATTCCACTATTGAAATACGAAATGCATTAAGGTTTATATATTATTTTCATAAAGTATATATTATATTTTATTAACTCACCTTCCTAGATCTTTCGTAAGAAAGATAACTCTGACCTCTTTTTCTTAGAATTTATAGTGCAACAAAAGTCTCCTTGTCCCATATTATTACTCAAATTATTGTATTTTAGCCATTTACAGTTATTACAACCGATAACAAACATTTCACAGTTTACACAACTTTGCGAAATACGGCACAGTCAATGTTTTTTCGATCTAGACCAGGCCGTAATATATGTTCGGGTTTTCTATTTCAGTGTATGGAGCTCAGTGAATTATTATATTATAACTTTATTGCGTATCAAAGCTAAGTTTTATTTAGTGTAATGTGTCCATAAGTTCCCTTTACTTCTTGTTGCAGAATATGTTGCAGAAATAATTACAAAAACTGTGTTATTTTAATGTGAAGAGAATTTTACATGTTAACATGATCTTTTCGCATCAACATTTTTAGTTTAGAATTGAAGCTATTTTGAGGTTTAATAAAAAAGAATTTATATCGTGATTTAATATAGCACATCTACCTTCCTTAATAAAGACAGAAAATTTATCATACCACTCCTATGAAATTAGTGTACGTACGATTGTTACTTCGTCTCTTAGGTAGTAGATAAATACAATAATTCAATGCTCAATTGTAGTATTAAAATACAGACAAATTGACTGTGCGGAGTATCATACATGACATTATGCTTAATTATAATATATAATTGCGAATTTAGGAATATAAGATATAGTAAACATGACATATAATATTTCCATATGAATGGCAGGGCATTGGAGACCACTAAAAGTAGACAGAAAGGGGCAACTGGGACAGTAAACATAACCTATAATTTCAACATATCTAAATATCCGTGCGGTGCAACTGAAAATTACTGAATCGTGCATAAATGAATGTAAAAGAATTTCGCAATATTTAATCGAAATAAAGGCAAGTATTACACATACGAACAACGTAATTTTCACACCAAAAATAATATTACACCTTAACTCGCAAGTGATTTATGTCTGAAGTGATTCATAATCAGTTTTAAATTTTATTAATGCAATTACACTACATTTTAGAGAAATATATGTTACTCTTTATGCATCCCAACTAATTTATATGGTTGAAACGCCGCCATTCGTGATCAGGTTAAGCGAGTTACATGGTCTGCCTTAGGGCCTGTATTAGGTCACGATGGCAGTGACACAGTCTATTGTTCCTAGTACTCACAGCGCTCCAAGCGGCTAGCAACTATCGCGAGAAATGCAAAAAATCATCCCAAGTTTCGCAACTGTATATACGAAACTGTGTCTTCACTTTTAACTCTTTCAATCTTGTCGGTTTCAGATTCATGCAAGGTATAGAGAGCACGTTCAACTTTCCAACTCTTGGTCACTTCATTATGATAATGGGTGCAAGTTGCTTCGCCTGCTTCTCGGCCGTGGTGGTAAGTTTCTCTTTCTTTTGTTTTCACACGTCACTGTAAATGAGGTGCCTAGAAGCAAAGTCAGCAATCTCCACTTTTTTTAGAAACTTATATTATGGCAGCATTGGATTCTCCTTGGTGTTTTCTAGCAATCTCCAGAGGTTATGTGAAGCAAAAGCAGCTGTAAATAGTTTAATTTTCATATTGAAAAGCGGGGTTAGAAGCAAAGTCAGCAATCTCCACCTTTTTTTAAAAACTTATATTATGGCAGCATTGGATTCTCCTTGGTATTTTCTAGCAATCTCCAGAGGTTATGTGAAGCAAAAGCAGCTGTACATAGTTCAACATCTTCCCTTACTATATATTTTACCAGTTTTGTGAAAAAAGTGTCATATTTTTTATTTTCGTAAAGAGGTCATTTAATTTTGCAGAATCACTGTACATCACTAATTTTCTTACATACCTAAAAATCACTATGAAATAGACAATGGGACTCAAACGAGTTAACTCGGGTTAATAAATTTTGATACATGTTAGCAACCCGAGTTAACTCGGGATAATAAGTGAAGTGGTTAATTTTCATATTGAAAACCGGGCTTCAGAAGCAAAGGCAGCAATCTCCATGCTCAAATTTGACAATCTGAGAAGCAAAGCCAGCAATATCCACATTGGCCAGACAGAGAATGTCATTTGGTCACATGACCGTCAGCTGTCTTCTTTCCTCTTTCTCATTGTTATTATGTTTATTACAGTGTCAGTTCTATTTCTCTGAGGTAAAAGTACACTAAATTACTTTTTTTTAATGAAGACAGCTATCATAAAATTTCCAGTAAAATGAATAGTATAGAGAAACATTCTCAAGAGACAACCAACAATAATCGTAATATCCTGGTGAGAGGTGAAAACTTTTGTGCGAGATCGTGCGTATTTGCTTGTTTTCCGCACAGAACCAATACGCGGTAAGTGTGAAATACCACATTCAGTATTCCCAACGTATTCTCTCTTCTTACCGCTTAAGCGCGACATTCATTTTACTACTTTAGGCTTTTAACATATTATTTTTAGAGACGTTTAACATAGTTATAATTATAAATTGGAAACTTACCACTGCAATTTCACCTAAATTGCAATGTTAATTATTCTTTTTAAATATTTGCAAAAATTAAGTAAAGTCTACTACTCCACGAAACTTATTGCATTCCTGATACAAGTAACATTAAGGAAGCCGTGAAAAAATCAACAAGATTCCAGATGCCGATGTTATTACTGCAATATGTTATATAAATAATATTGTTAAAATATTAAAATGAAAAATAAATCATTGCATAACCTTACCGTTTGTTTTAAGTTCGCATTTATAGACTGGGGGAAAAAAAGACAGACGTATATCACGGCCTGCTGGAGTATAGTAAACACAGAAAACATTTTCTAGCAACAATGTTGAAGAAAGATATTTTGGTTTTCCGAAGTTGCCGTCATTAAACAGAAACCAACATGGAGATTTCATTGCAACTAATTAGAAATTCGTTTTTCAGGTATGTAATAAACGATCTTCGCACAAAATAATGTACGATACACGAGCGGTATGTTTGTTTTCATGTTCTCGGAAATTAAAAAAGCTCAACTACGTTTCGCTTTTTCAATGTTTCCCTCGAACATGAAAACGTCAACATACCGCTCTTGTAACGTATATTACTATTACATGCATGGCATAGACTGCTTTAAATACATAAAAAAAAAACTCATGTCACTCAAATGGCTCCAAAACGCATTCCACCTCTACAACCAAATCTTGTGCATCCTAAGAAAATTTCTGAAGTCAAACGACTGCTTCAAATCCGCTTCAGTGAGAACTGGCGTCAGAACGCAAAGTTGGATAATTTACAAGCCACTAATTGACAATGGTGATACTTTGGACTTATCTAATGAGGTAGACACTAATGACTGTGCGTGTGAACTCATGGAAGAATCTCCAGAATTGTGTGTGTAACAAGATGAACAATAAGACGTTTCAAATGTTGAATATTGTAAAAAAAAAATTGTATGCTTTGTTATTCGTAAAATAATGTTTATAATTCAGAATTAAATTTGATAATTACACATGACTTCTGAAATCTGCAATAAAACCTGGTAATCTTCCTCATCTTACATGCAAAGACTGTAATATCCACATCTGAGAAGCAAAAACAGCAATCTCCATATGAAAAGCTTTTATATATTGTTCCACAGTTTCTTTGAAGTAAAGATACTATGTACAATTGCTTTTCCGTTGTCTATTTACAAATTATGAAAATAGTTTTTGATGGATTTGTCGTTCAGTGAACACCTGAAAAATTTTTTTGTTTCTACTGTAAAATTTTCCAAAGTGGAGATTGCTGACTTTGCTTCTAGGCACCTCAAATATTATCACAGTTTTTCATCATCTCTCTTGTTTTTCCAGACCTGGGGAGACGCGGAGAGTTTCCTTATGGTGATATTGGTATTCCTGTCCCTGCCCTTAAATCTTGTCGTGTACTGCATGTTCGGAGAAGAACTCACGATGCAGGTACTTCTAATACATTTAATTAATTAATTAACAGCAGTGTACCTAATTTTAATAGTTCATCCTCTTTTGGACGATATTTAGTTAGCAATAGTTTCTGAATCTATTCTCTTTTGCAAATCTAGTCTTTCAGGTGAAGCTCCCTGTAAAGCAGATTTGAATAATTTCAAGGGAAAAATTGTTCCGGGATCGATACCCGGCCCCGGAACAATTTTTTCCTTGAAATTATTCTATTCCCTTTTCTTTGTCATTCTATGTTCTCTATGCTTTGGATAGTTCCATCATTCTTATTTTAACAAGCAGCGCTAAATGCATTTTTAATTCAGCTCAAGAAACGTTTCTTTTCATTTAAGGGGAGAGGATGGTATTTTTTGGTGAAAAGTGAGTAAATTTTCAAAAAAAAAATATTTAACCTCTTCCCTTACTATATATTTTACCAGTTTTGTGAAAAAAAGTGTCATATTTTTTTTTATTTTCTTAAAGAGGTCATTTAATATTGAAGAATCACTGTACGTCATTAATTTTCTTACATACCTAAAAATCACTATGAAATAGACATACATTCATACCTGAATTATTATCCCAAATTATCTCGTGCACTTTGCTTCCAGCTCTGGTAGTTGTCCCACTTTGATTTTCTCCTGAACTATTTACCAACTTATGTTTTTTTATGGATTAATTTATGAGGTACAATGCCAGTGCTGTTATCAAGGCGTTAAATGTTGCTTGTCGTGTGATAGACTCGAAAGCAGGGTATTACGCACAGTGGCACATTGCATTCCGGACAGTAGTATCTGCTCTCCTATATGAGAGCGTTTTGGGAAGAATGGTGTAGCAGTCATTGAATATTTGTACCAGTACATCTGTTCTTCAGGTTTGTGAATAATGTTCTGCAGTATCACTATACCCAAAAGTACACGTATTTCAGAGTCTGTAGTAGGCCGCCACGAATTATTTTCAGCATTCTGTGAACACTTATTAGCATGCCGAATCGTCTCCTCGAATATAATGTTGATGAGGTCGTTATCAAAGAATAATTAAAAAAATTGAGAATTATCGTTATCAGAAACAATGTTAAATTTTCAGAGAATGGGTACCTCGGAGGTGCAGGAGAAATGGTGCCAGATGTATTCTATTCAAACCACTGTCGAAAAGACGCGATATCAACTGATCTGAATTTGTTTGTTGGTCTATAACTTCGTCTTCTGATACCGATGTGGCATTTCCTAATCTTCTACAGGAATATATTCCTGATCAAAGTTTCGGAATCACTAACTTGATCCATCTTTACACAAAACAGCACAAAAAACACTAAACACAAACAGAAACCCCCAAAACTAACTAGCATCTACTCACTACTGTGTGTGCATGCTATATGAGCATAGAATTCCACTCGCAAGGAAGAAGTACAAAAAAACCACCAGATATAGCAATATCACTAACTTCTGTAGCCATCTAGTGAGGAAAAGGTTAATGAAAGAATGGAAACGTATATATTCGGGATATAATCCTTAGCAGCGAAAATGGGACTCAAACGAGTTAACTCGGGTTAATAAATTTTGACACAAGTTAGCAACCCGAGTTAACTCGGGTTAATCAGGGAAGTGGTTAAAATACTCTATGATCTGTGTGGAATGCATAGCAAAACATATTTGCTTAAATAATGGACTGAGGGAAATCCTACGTTATCAACGGATGGGAACAGTGTCCTCTGCCACGTTTGTGACAAAAATGTGAGTTAATTTTATTATAAACCTTTACTACATTATAAACTAACCGTACCCGTGCGCTCCGCTGCACCCGTTACAATAAATATACATAATTAAAATAGGACATTTGATCCAGGGAACATTCGTGTTTCATAGAAGGATAAATCGTTTATTATGTTACTTAATTCAAACTGTATTAAAAAATTAAAATTCGATCATTTTGATCCAGAGACCACTCATTTGGTCATAAAAATTATTTCAGGAAATACAGGAAACGAATGCCTATCAAGTTTTCTGTGCATAAGAAGCTATTTTAATCTTACCTGTCCTCGATTCACTCAGAAGTTACTGTAATAACATTATAGCAGTTTGTCCATCTAGAGAAACTACACTTTGCAATGGTGAAATAATAATTAATTATGCAAATCGGTTAATTTAGCTTCCGATATTACTTCATACAAACACAGAAACATTATCTGTAGGCTACGTTTCATAGCTTTCGATTGTTGTTGTCCAAGGCCCCTTATAGACGAAGTCATTTGTTTTTTATTTCATTACACCGCCTTAGATGGCAGTCATTTTAATATTAAAACTCATTTATCTCATTAAATATCAGTGCTATCAAAATTTTTCAAAGAGTAAAACTTATCGAAAATGAGTTTTAAAGAAACTTTCGTCATGTAAAATTTTCACAAAAGTCAATAATAAGCGAGATATTTCGATTTATTTAATTCAGGCCTCCTTATAACCCCCCTTTTAAATAACGTGTTTTGAATGCCATGTAGCCTAAAATCTAAGTTACAACGAACTTAATTTATATTCCAATTGTCATCGAAATCCGTTCAGCCATTATAGGGTGAAAAGATAACAAACATCCAGACAGACAGACGTGCAAACAAAAATTTCAAAAAAGCGATTTTCGGTTTCAGGATGGTTAATTATATATGTTAGGACCAATTATTTTTGGAAAATCGAAAATTACCAGAAAAATTTCGGCTAAAGATTTATTATTATTATTATTATTATTATTATTATTATTATTATTATTATTATTATTATTATTATTATAGATTATAATATCGATATAACTCTGCACTAAATATTTTTGTTATATTATTTTCAGTAAGTTTAATCTTTTTTTCCAGAAAATTTGGAGAAATATTTAGTTGTCTATAGTAACAAAAACAATTCATCAAATGCTCATGGATTGATTGGTGAATGATATTTGATATAGGTAATGAAGACAATGAAACAGGCAAAATTGAAATTCTTACAGGATCCAGTTGAGGAGAAGAGAGATAATTATTTCTATGAAAGACGGGAAGCAAGTCGTACACTTAGGAATAAAAAGAGAGGTTACTTGAAGGAAAAACTGAATGAGGTAGAAACAAATAGTAAGAATAAAAACATTCGAGATTTATATAAGGGTATAAAGGAATTTAAGAACGGATATCAGCCAAGGGTAAACGTGGTCAAGGATGAGAATGGTGACTTGCTTGCAGACTCTCCATCAATCCTAAACAGATGGAAAAACTATTTTGCGCAACTACTAAATGTACATAGGCCAAATAGAAATGATCGGGACGAAATTGAAATACAAACTGCTGAGCCATTTATACCCGAACCCACGCTTTCAGAAGTCGAAATTGCGATAGAAAATCTGAAAAAGTACAAGTCTCCAGGTATCGATCAAATTCCAGCAGAATTAATACAAGAGGGTGGAAGTGCATTATATAGCGAAATTTATAAACTTGTACTTGCTATTTGGGAAAAGGAAATTGTACCAGAACAATGGAAGGAGTCCATAATTGTACCTATTTTTAAAAAGGGGGACAAAACCAACTGTGGTAACTTTCGAGGAATATCACTTTTGTTGACGTCGTACAAAATTTTGTCCAATATTCTTTTGAGAAGATTAGCTCCGTACGTAGATGAAATTATTGGGGATCATCAGTGCGGTTTTCGGCGTAATAGATCGACTATTGATCAGATTTTTTGTATTCGACAGATAATGGAGAAAAAATGGGAGTATAAGGGTACAGTACATCAGTTATTCATAGATTTAAAAAGGCATATGACTCGGTTAAGAGGGAAGTATTATATGATATTCTTATTGAATTTGGTATTCCCAAGAAACTAGTTCGATTAATTAAAATGTGTCTCAGTGAAATATACAGCAGAGTCCGTATAGGTCAGTTTCTATCTGATGCTTTTCCAATTCACTGCGGGCTAAAGCAGGGAGATGCACTATCACCTTTACTTTTTAACTTCGCGCTTGAATATGCCATTAGGAAAGTTCAGGATAACAGGCAGGGTTTGGAATTGAACGGGTTACATCAGCTTCTTGTCTATGCGGATGACGTGAATATGTTAGGAGAAAATACACAAACGATTAGGGAAAACACGGAAATTTTACTTGAAGCAAGTAGAGCGATCGGTTTGGAAGTAAATCCCGAAAAGACAAAGTATATGATTATGTCTCGTGACCAGAATATTGTACGAAATGGAAATATAAAAATTGGAGATTTATCCTTCGAAGAGGTGGAAAAATTCAAATATCTTGGAGCAACAGTAACAAATATAAATGACACTCGGGAGGAAATTAAACGCAGAATAAATATGGGAAATGCGTGTTATTATTCGGTTGAGAAGCTCTTATCATCCAGTCTGCTGTCCAAAAATCTGAAAGTTAGAATTTATAAAACAGTTATATTACCGGTTCTTCTGTATGGTTGTGAAACTTGTACTCTCACTCTGAGAGAGGAACATAGGTTCAGGGTGTTTGAGAATAAGGTGCTTAGGAAAATATTTGGGGCTAAGCGGGATGAAGTTACAGGAGAATGGAGAAAGTTACACAACACAGAACTGCACGCATTGTATTCTTCACCTGACATAATTAGGAACATAAAATCCAGACGTTTGAGATGGGCAGGGCATGTAGCACGTATGGGCGAATCCAGAAATGCATATAGAGTGTTAGTTGGGAGACCGGAGGGAAAAAGACCTTTAGGGAGGCCGAGACGTAGATGGGAGGATAATATTAAAATGGATTTGAGGGAGGTGGGGTATGATGATAGAGACTGGATTAATCTTGCACAGGATAGGGACCGCTGGCGGGCTTATGTGAGGGCGGCAATGAACCTTCGGGTTCCTTAAAAGCCATTTGTAAGTAAGTAAGTAAGTAATGAAGACAATAATTAATGACATGAGCATATGATTAATGAGAACTATGTAAGTAGGCCTAAATATTATTTAATTACCAAATAAATTAAATGAAATAATAACATCATTCCATTTTTATAGTTAGTTCATTACACCTCGTAAGCTCTAGTTCAATAAATTGATTTAAAAAACTGTGAATTTCTTTGAAAATCAACACATTTTTGGTACATATTTCTCAACTTTTAAAGCATATATCCAACGTTTTTACTACGTAAATGCATACATATATTCACTAGTTTTAGTACACAAAAATCGCTTTCTAGTAATGATACAATGTAAATAGGAAAAAAATATAATCATTAAGGCCCGTTTTCACCAACGCCGGTAAATTTATTTATTACTAGTGGGTTGTGCAGCAAATGCTGCTGCAAACTAAGTTCGTTAGACGTCCAAATAAAATTTTTTCAGATTTATTTTCAATGAAGAATACTTGACATTTTGATAGTTATTTGCTTCCATAATAATGAAACATACTCTCACTGAATGGGTTTTTTTTTAGGCCAAATACTTTTTCTTGTACTTACCCACCTTCAGTTTTTGAGTTTCAACGTGAAAACGCAAGTATCAATATCAGCACGATAGCAATAGCTATTTCAGGTCATTGTGGATTGTAGGCGAAAGTTAAAAAAAATGTCAGGTTTGCTAAGCTTTCGAACAATAGCACTTCGGTATAGTTGCTGCATGTAGAACTTGAAATGTAGAGCGTAAACTCATTTTATCCTACTAAGAGATCATGCTGAAATGATCTGGAGACTACAAAATATTCTAGGCCTCTTATTTTATCAGTAAGTAATACCTTTTGATCGTTGCTTAGGAACTGTAATTTTTGCGCTCTCTCGAGCCAATACTGAAGACAATGACACATATGAATATCTACACTACACTGCCATTAAGTATATGAAAAAGACCCAACCCCACTTGGTTAATAAGTTTAAAAATATTTGATTTTTAATAATATTATTATCTTACTTAAGTTTTGTAGTTCTATATAGCCGCCACTCGGTAAATTATAGAAATGAAGATCTAAATTAAGATATTCTCTACATTTACTTACATAACCTCAAAACGTTTCACTTTCATGTCATCAATATAGCATTAATATTATGTATAATTAATGAAAAATAGACGCATCATGACATTAACTATAATAACATTTTATTTCTAATGGTAATAATGTCATCAAACCACCTCACGTTTCGTTGATTTGAATATCCAATACACAGCTGTACTCAGAAAATTATACACTGCAGAATCAGTTTTTAATAACAAATTGAATTGAGCTCTAAATATGTCTGCAATCCTGCAGGTCAATCCTTCGTGTAATAGCCTATTGTTTATTGTAGTGTGTATTTTGTTCTGAAATTCAATCAAGTCGGCCGTGATTCAATAAAATTAGTTCTCAAAACTGACAACAGGTGGATTTTGGAAAATAGGAAAATGATGTAGGAAAATTGACATTTCACTGAAAACTACTATTTTTCCGAAAAACTTTGGATGCCAGGCATGAAAATGAGGGGTCACTCATTAAAATCCGTTCAGCCGTTTTCCCGTAATTTCCATTACTAGTTCAAATTATATATATATATATATATATATATATGTATATATATATCTTAGTTTTCTAATACCTCGGTTAATAACATGATCTGGGATAATACTCAACTCTCTATTCACCACGTTTTTTTATTATCATAGTTTTATATTAAAAAAAGTAGATTTTGCAATGTCGACAATACGATCCCCAAGAAAAATATCCATTAGCACATCCGGCCTCAATGCTACTGACGATGGGATAGCACTTTGCGAAACATGTATTGAGATGGATCTTTGTCTTTTTTTAATATTGCTCGATTTTCTTAAATTAATGTAAGTTTTACTTCAATTTCAGGCTGAAGAACTTGATGACTCGATCTGGTTTTGTAACTGGGTGGGAGCCAGCAAGAAACAGCAGCGTGCTATACTGTTCATGAAGGCTGTGTCAAGCAAGGAATTCTGTCTTACAGCTGGAGGTTTCATTCCTGTGTCCAGACACACTATGTCCGTGGTAATTATCCCAGAATATTTTGTTTGACAGAATGTTGCATTCTTAATCCATTTAAGAGACCATACATCGGGAACACATTTTCAACGCAATTCGAAATATTTTCCCCTAATATATTTCTCTGTAATACAGGCTGTCCGAGAAAGGTATTCAACTTAATAAAAATAAATATCAAGTGAAATTTTCATTGCAGACACAAATTGAACTTTGAGATAAGTAGCGTAACACAAGTAACGAAGCACGACACATATCGAAACGATATGTTCTTCACATAGCCCCGCTGAAAAGAATCGGAACTGTTAAGTCCGGCGACCTTGTCGGTCAAGCTATGAACCCACCAATTCCAATCGATCTGTTCCGAAAGTCATCGTTTAAAATGTCGCACAATGTCTGCATAGTGTGGTGATGCTGCGACTTACTACAACCACATTTTGCTAGGTAATTGAAGTCTGAAGTCGTGATGCTTCATAACGCCGCATCAAACGTTTTCCTGTATATGTTTGGTGTTCAGTGATTTAGTGAAAATGTGGATTTCTCCAAATTCAACAATTGTGTCTGTTCACAGTAACTGTTAAATTAGATCTTACACAGTCGTTGCATTATAAAGAACTGAGAACATTTCCACCTTCATTTTCAGTCACACTTCAACAGAAATCTCTCTTTTATAAATATGATCTCATGGTTTAATGATGTCATGTAACTGCTGGTGCTTATACATAAGAGTTTCTGAACATTATGAACGGAGGAACGAGGAAGATGCAGTTGTATGAAAGCCGTCCAAATTGATTTCGTTGATATGATTAATACATGCTGATTTTGGTTATATATTCGTGGTCTTTCTAGTGATTTTTTGTTTCCAACACTGGCAGTTTCCATTCTTAACTGATTGCAAACTAGGTTCAGAACCACCATGCAGTAGTCTAAACTTACGTGTGATGTGTGTAACTCATTTTAATTCTATAAGCCATGAAACACGATCGATCGACTTTATGTTGAATAGTTGCCATTATTTCAACGTCTGTATATACAGGAAGTTTCTGAATTCAACCTTAGAAATTTGTGCGGTTATACTGGGTGTTCATTTCAAAGTGTGTCATGACGTCACTGTTGTGAGTCAGCGATTTGAAGCGAGTTTCAGCTTTTATGTCAGAGAAGATGCCTCTTAATCAAGGCCTTCAATCTGAACTTGAGAACGTGTACGGTAGACGTGGGGAAAAAATAACGTAACAGTTATTTTGGAACTGTTCCGTGTTTGGAACTGTTCCAAAAAGTAACAGCACCTTGGAACACTATGTTCCAAAATAACAGTGTTGCTCTGAGCTAGTACGAAATACTTGCGGTTACAAATACTCGTTTCACTTTGGAACTACATTATGACAACGCCTGTTCCACAGAACGGAACATGTTTGGTACTATTGAAAGCAGTGACGCCAACTTTTGGAAAACAGTGGGTGGGCTCAAACATTTGACGAGCCTTAAGTTAAATAAATCTCACAACACATTGGGTGGGTTCGGATCCCACGAGCCCATATAAGTTGTCGCTACTGTTTGAAAGCAGAATTGGAAATCCTTTCGTCGTACTGAGATAAATGTTGGAAACTAAAGTAAAAGATAAATAGTAAAGATACGAAGATCGTCTTTAAAAATGTATACATTATCTTGGAACTGATGTTAATTGAGTATAGGATTCTATCAAATAACATAATGCCTGTATTATAGTAACTACATTGTGAATTTTATCAAGGGAGATGAAAATATACAGGTTATGTTTTATTTCCAAATATTTTACAGTTTTAGTTTCATTACCAATTCTTGAAATTAAACTAAAGTCTGTTGAAACATGACTGTATTATTGAAATTCTTTTGATTAAAAAAGTACAACGGTAAATTTTTATATTTAATTACAATGAGATTATTATTCTTCATGACGGTACATTATTAATATGAATTTTAGCGCGGCCGAAATGATTATAGCTTTTATTTATGCATTTTTGGAGAAATTGAACACTATTGTTACCTTTAGCTAAGCAGAAGAGGAAGAATAGGTTTGGTTTTATTTACCACTGGGATCCATTTCGATTTCGTGACCAATTTACAAATAATTTAAAATTACATTACATTTCCTGCTTCGAACAAACCTGATCTACGAATTCAATTTGGCATTAGAAAACATTTCATTTCCAGGAATTCACATCTCGACTCATTATGACATCGTACTGCATCACATGGCATACAGGGAAGCATGTGATCATTTAGCGTCCTAAACACCGCTGTTATATTGCATACTAGTCGTACGTACGTAAATGTTCCTAAATACCACTGTTACATTACGTACTAGTAGTACGTGGCTCTTCCACTGAGCTCTATGCTCGCTGGCCTGTTCCAAAATAACACTGTTACATTAAATACTCCTGTTATACAAAATACTTGCTGTTACAAAAAATACTCGATGTTATGGAACTGCATTATGAGCTATGACTATAAAATAACGTAACGGCCTGTTCCAAAATACCACTGTTACATTATATAATAGCAGTACTGTACCTATTATACAAAATACTTGCTGTTACATGTTACAATATACTCGATGTTATGGGACACGGCCCACTTGATGGTACCTTCGCGAAGCGAAGCTAGCATCAAGTCGGCCGTGTATGGAGCTACATCATGACAACCGTTGCTGCAGTGTTGTCAATTTAGCGACTTTGTCACTAGATCTGGCTACTTTTAACAATTTTCAGGGACAAAATCAATACCAACTTTTAATCCTGAACTGATGTCGTGCAAAAAATATAACGTAACTCCTTTCGTGGTGTCAATACTGTCAGTATGACTTCTGGACTTACTCATGGCCCTCGACTTATAATTTTGCCTTTTTTATCCAAATGTTTGCATAAACTACTTTGACTAAAGGGTTTTAACATAAATACATTGTGTCACACGCTTCACAGAATGACAGAACTGAATTTAGGGACTTGACTCTGGAGGAGTTTCGTTCATTCCTGGTGTGTTTTATTTTGGTGCAGTTTCCAAATTAAATTATATATATATATATATATATATATATATATATATATATATGTAAAATTAATTTCTGATCCTACAGAATTTATCTGTTATGGTAACAACATGGAGTCAGGCCACAAAGGAAAAACGAGAGGGATTCGATCCAGTGCTGTGGAGCGAACTTCGGCGTAGGCTATATAATATATGGTGGTACTGTTATTTTGGAACTGTTATTTGGAACCTAGTATTTTCGTGGAACTGGAACAGTTGGAACTGTTACGAGAAAATAACAACTTTTCTCATCTCTAGTGTACGGTATAACTTGAACGTCGTAGCAACAGATGGCGGTCTGTACGGTCTGTGTGCTACCATAACCTCTTTCGAACTGTGTTTTGCGCGAGCAAATCGTACGCAGGGTATTTGTTATCATCCGTTGCATACCGCAACATTCCACAACACAAATCAAATGCTCCGTGTCCATGTTGACCGTCCAAGTTAATGTCAACAAATACGTAAGTAATCGTCTTAACCCTCTCGCCATATCCCGACAGTAAGAAAAAAACTCACCTCAGTACATGTTTCGAAACAGTTCACATTCCTGCCACTACCGACGTTACCGCACGTAACGGTACATACTTCCAGAGTCCGTGGGTATCCACGGACTCTGCGTACTTCAGAATGAACGCCGTACTTTCTAGGCAACTTCTCTCGCATTTAGGTAATACGCCTCTGCGGAAGTGTGGGAAGATTGAATTCTCTAGGCTCATCGGCTAGCCATATGACGGGATACAGCGAGCCATGACACACTTTGAACTGAACACGCAGTAGTGGGGTTGTAGACAAGTAATTTGAGATAGGGAACCCACAGTCTCCGATGAGATATATCAGAGTTACTAACTGTTGAAGTTGTTCAAATTTGATTATCATAATCCAGTACTAAAATGAAATAGGGCATGGGATAGTATGAGATATTGTCGGACGTTATCACGAAATAGATGAAGCCAAACTGTTAAGAACCAATTAACTGCGTTTTAAAAATTTAGCTTTCACAAATTGCCGGCAAATTATGAGGCAGCAGTGGCGGCTCGTGGGTATTGAATTCAGGGGACTGCATACAAAATTAAACCATGTAACTTACTTATTTAAAGATTAGTTCCATGCGCCTTGTCTTGTAGGTTGCAAACTTTTGAATCAAATTCTTATTAAAATCCAATATGTCGTTTAACATAGTCTTTACAATGGAAAACATAGCTAATGCGGTCAGTCTCTAATACAGGCTGTGTGGAGATCGAGAGAAGAAAGCAGGGATACTGGATAAATTAGCAAAAAAATATGCGAGCTTTGTAGGCTATTTTATTTAGCGGCTCTTTCCATTATGAGATTCAACTGATGGGCACTTAATTTCACATTTCTCCTGAATTGTTAAGGTACTGTAAATATTGTACAGAATTAAACATTGTCGCACTTGTTATACTCACAATATTAAAGAAAATGTATTTAAAACTGCGCGCTACTGACAAACTGCTGCAAATTTTGCAGCGCCTGGAAACTCTGGATTCACGGCCAGAGGCAGCAGGGGGAGGGGTAAAACTAACGCTCAAAGCATCCGAGACGAGACTGGCAGTTCCAGGGGAGGAAGTGGCTTCACCAATCTGTCCTTGTCTCTCGGTTCGCTCTGGCAGCACCAGTGATTGCGTGAATGTCAATGAGAGCTATCGTAAAGGATAACGCTTCAGATCTTAGGCTAAAAGTAATTTCGATCGAGTCCCACAGTGGTAGACTGTTTTTAAAATCACAAACCCTTATAGTATTTAATATGCTTTCGGATAGAGTTTGGAGTACAGTACTGCCTAATGATTCAGTACAGTTCACTTGAGGTTAAGTCCGTCGTATTGCACTCCTCTACAGCTTAATGAGGTATTTGTTAACCATCTGGTATTTTGTTCCAAAAGTGACAGTTCACGAACATTCTATGTCTGTTCTATGTTATTATTCACTCATTCATAGAGTTCTGCTCAAGGGTAGGTCTTTCCTTGTCAACCCAGCTTTCTCCAATCTCTCCTATTTCCTGCCTCCCTCTTTGTCTCCTCATATGATCCATATATCTTAATGTCGTCCATCATCTGTTAAATTCTTCTGCCCCGAACTCTTCTCCTGTTCACCATTCCTTCCAGTGCATCCTTCAGAAGGCAGTTTCTTTTCAGCCAGTGACCCAGCCAATTCCCTTTTTCTCTTCCTGATCAGTTTCAGCATCATTCTTTCTTCACCCACTATTTCCAACACAGCTTCACTTCTCATTCTCTCTGTCCATTTCACACGCTCCATCCGTCTCCATATCCACATTTCAAATGCTTCTATTCGCTTCTCTTCACTTTGTGTTCGTGCCTCAAACAATGCTACACTCCACACAAAGCACTTCACTAGCCTCTTCCTTAGTTATGTTCATGCAAAATCCTCTGACAGAAACCATCTACAGTGTTTACCGATTGTGCCATACAGACATAGCAATATTGTATCCGACATATTACTGTACCACATGCAGGTTTAATCAGTGGTGTACTGGACATAAATATTCCATGCCATTACGTGCAAGTTTGAACCCGCAGACCCCTAGTTCTTAATCTCAAAATACTTGCACAGGACACCTCCACAACAGGAGAGATTACTTCAATTGAATTCAAGACTTCCCCGGAAGAAGGATTCTTGAAATATATGATGTAGATCAGAGGTCTCCAAAAAGAGTATCGTCATTCGTGCTCTCGATGCTGCCCGCCGAACAAAGTGCGCTGTAAGGCTAGAGAAGGGGGAGAGACTCGTACCTCAACAGATGGAAACGATCAGTGGGGGATCGCGGCAACAATCTGCTTATGTTTACAAATAATAACATCAAAAGAATAAGAAATATATTTTTGTATATTATTTTGACAAACTATGAAGCTGGAGCCCCGTCGTTGCTATGATGCAACTGACACTATAAGGGCAAAACGGACAGCAAAGGCTCTCCTGAAAACAATAAAGGCCATGAAAAAAATTCCGCCTGGTTCACATGACCAAGTGACAGATGATATATCAGGAATCACTCTGGTAGGTTACTACGATAATAGTATCGTAACCATTGGATCCACGAGCACAGGCACAGAACCCATGGGAGAAGCAAGACGTTGGAGTGCACTCCAGAAAAAGAAGATCACAATTCCACAGCTTGCCTGTATTGTGAACTATAATCTGTTTATGGGCGGGGAAGATAGGATGGATCAAAATATTTCATTCTACAGAATCAATATTCGAAGCAAGAAATGGTATTGGCCTCTCATTACTTTCGACTTCAACGCCACCATTGGTAATGCTTGGCAACTGTATTGTCTAACACCAATGGGTAAAGAGGATGGTATGGATCTTCGTCCACGCGATGCATTGTACAACATATCTAACGCAATACCCCGAGACTAGATTACGTCCTGGTCGCTCACCATTCACTGGAAAACGACGGCTTCCCGATGACGTCCGCCTCGATGGTCGTATTCACGTGATTGAAAGAAGTGAAACTGAAGTAAGATGTGCAGATTGTCATAAGAATACTATCAGAAAGTGTAGAATCTTACATCCATTGCTTTGAAAAATTCCATACCTAAGCTGCAAACTATGATAGTTATCTGAACTAAGTGTAAAATAAGAAGCAAGTGAACGGCTCAAATAGGCCTATGTTTGTTTGTAAAGTAGAATTGTTTATAATTTTCTTATATAGATGCTATAATGCATGAAAAAGAGCTGTATAGGATTTATTTGACAAAAAATATCAATTATCAAAACACCCATCCCATTCATGCCCACTGCCCCATTTCTGGGGCGGTGTTTTTCTTCAAACTGGCTAAGTGAAATTTGTTTTGAGCAATTTTCTCTTTAGTTACAAAGTCTTATGATTACAATATTAAAGTATTTCTCAAAACTGCAAAAAAAAATTAATTTGGGCATAAATGGGTTAAAGTAAGAAGTCACTGGAAAACATATTTTCCTAATCCATCTGGTGTTTCACTTTCAGATCAAGAATCTTTCATTAGTATTGAGTGATTTTGTATCTTTTATTAACAGAAACTCAAATTTAGTCGCTTAGTTCTATTTGTGTTGCTTAGGAAAAATAATCCATTAACAATTATAAGTGTATAGGTTACTAGAAAATAGGTGGCGTTAATTGGACAACCTGTTCCTAATAACGCCAGTTTACAAAGTTTTCCTATTTTAGTTCTAATTCTTGTTCGGTATATAATATATCCATTTTCATTGTGCTATTTTGTAAAGATAAGATTACAGTTTCTAGTTCATAATTTTCGTGTTTGTACATAACTTATTTCCAGAGCAAAAGTGACTGAAGTGTTAAGATGGCGTTATTTGGTACGTGTACCTTACTCCATTCTCAAATTCTAGATTTATAAAATATAAACAATTGTGATGTTAATTGATGCAACGCTTTGGTGATTTGATCCACTATGGCTCAGAACATCGTGAACAAATAATCTGAGTTACGGTACCTACTGGCGAATGCTTGGAAGTAAGACTTGATCCATTACTGCTCGAAGAAGTTCCAACTTCAGATAATCAGAAAATGAATTAAACTCAATTTATGAAAATTTGTGACTTGATCCACTTCAACTCTGAACTCCTCAATGTCCCTGAAAATATTTTCTTTTCTCCAAAAACATGTAGGCCTATTATAGATCTGTTGATTACGTCCTTCTTTCGAGGAGGTCTTCAACACTCGGGATTCATTCTCAACAAAGACACCATCATGATAAAAACTGAAAGCGTACTTTTACTTATCTCTACGTTCAATTTCCCACTACAATATAGTAATATGCGTTACAAGAGCGGTATGTTGAAGTTTTCATGTTCGAGGAAAAGTTTGAAAAAGCGAAACGTAGTTGACCTTTTTTAATTTCCGAGAATTGAAAGAAAACATACCGCTCGTGTATCGTACATTATTTTGTGCGAAGATCGTTTATTACATACCTGAAAGAGGAATTTCTAATTAGTTGCATCTTGGTTTCTGTTCAATGACGGCAAATTTGCAAAACAGAAATATCTCTCTTCAACATTGTTGCTTTAAAATGTTTTCTGTGTTTACTATACTCCAGCAGGTCATGATATACGTCTGTCTTTTTTTCCCCCAGTCTATGATGAGTCTGGAATCTTGTTGATTTTTTCACGGTTTCCTTAATGTTACTTGCATCACGAGTAGTGGAGTTATAGAGTTTACTTAATTTAAGCAAATATTTAAAAACAATAATTAACAATTCAATTTAGGTGAAATTGCAGTGGTAAGTTTCCAATTTATAATTATTACTATATTGAACGTCTCTAAAAATAATATGTTAAAAGCCTAAAGCAGTAAAATCAATATGTCACTTAAGCGGTAAGAAGAGAGAAATTGTTATGTGTGTTAGGTTGGGAATACTGAATGTAGAATTTTAGACTTTCCGCGGATTGGTTTTGTGCGGAAACCAAGCAAATACGCACGATCTCGCACAAAATATTTTACTTGATATTTATTTATTTATTATTGGACACTATTCTCGGACATATTGTATATCGAGATAAGATTATTCCAATTTTTTACATAAGTCATTATGATAATTTATTTGTTTAAGATGGTCAACCAAGTGATGTCTTACACCATGTTCCTGATCAACGTGAAGGAAGAAAATGAAGCCCAGGAAAAATAAACAACATGGAGACAATGGATGTAATTTTTTTCACCATTATTTTTCAATAAAAGTGTAATAGAGTCCTGCCTTTGTTACATAAAGCCTCCACAAGCAACCCGTAACAATGTAGGTTTGTATGAAGTATAGCTTGACCAAGGCTTCTAAAACTTCTCATAGGCTGCATTATTATCGAGCTTGTTGGCGAGGGATCGACGGGGAAAGGAGAGCGATTCTGACGTCACAAGATAGCTAAGCGCGCCAAAGCTCAAATGCTTCAAAGCAGTATCTTGTGTTTTTTCTTGTTTATGTTGTTTTGAATGCATTATGCCAGGTCAAAGGTGTGCTGTTGCGGTATGCAACAATTCTAGCGATAAAAATAAAGAGTTGTCTCTCTTTACCATTCCGAAAGATTTAGAAATTAGAAAAAAATGGGTAATTGCGTGCAAAAGACAGGATAAATTCAATCCTGATGCAAGCAGATTATGCTCTAATAATTTTAAAGGTGATTTATTTCCTGATTTTCGAGCAGATTAATGAAAATAAAGCCGAAAGGACCGACAATGTTAAAGCCTATACGTAAGTTTAAATAAATCACATAGTTCTATATAAGTAGCCTATGTTAATACCAGCTTTATATAATTAGATTAAGTTCATCTATGTTAACCTACAAATTATTTTCTTTCTTTTGTAATCATACTACTTATATAAAAAATACTAACTACTAATACTAACAGTTGCATACCAAAGGGGTGGAGGGTTAACGACTGATACCAGTGATGTTTTTTCACTATAATTGTCATTATATTGATTTTATATTAACGATTTTTGGCATTTTGTCACTATGACATAATCAGTGGGTTAATCATAATAGCCTCCAGTGACAGTTCATTGTTGAGTTATAATGATTTTTGTAAATGAACCTGTTGTTGACATTTCATTACCGGTACATGCCCCTTTTTCCAAACTTTAGAATGAGGTATTAAAATCAATCAATATTGGATTTTTTTATAAACATCCATTTAAAACAAAAACACCACCATCTTGGCATTCTTTAAATGTTAGTACATTATTATATCTTTTGAAGGTTTAACCATGCCATCACCAGCATGGCTAAGTAGTTTCAATAATACTGAAAAATTCTACAATGAGTTTCATGGCAAGAACACGATTAAAAAGGGGCGGAATATTATAAAAAGAACCAAAGAATATGTGGCAATGTTCGTACATAATGTTCCACGTGAAATTTTATTGTTGATTGTACAGTCAAAACTAGGTTCTTTATACGACTCTAGTATGTGAACACAAGACTGGAAACTACTGTAGCAGACGAAAACGGACGTCAGACACTGAGAGCAGGCGAATTGTTAAGAAATACAGAAAAATAATGCAGTGACAAGTACAGCTTTTATATACAAGGTATAAACATTTTCAACGTATTTATTTTATTCCATGATACGTACACACTTGGTTTATATTTCTTGTAATGTTTTTATTTGAGGCGATTATGTTTATAATGCACGCTTATCATTGAAAATAAAGGACCAATCAGCATGGACTCTTCACCCGTCATCAGCCAACTAGCTATTTGATTGGCTATTGAAAAACGAGATAACCTATTGAGAGTATAGAAGACTTGTAGCTTTACGGCATCCAACCCTACTTAGTTCAGGGCTTGCTGTTCAGTGAACATACAAAAACAAAACAAAGCTTGTGGTTGGAAATGAGTGCTCCAATAGATGAATCTGGTAGCGAGCACGTCATTATGTTTGAAAAAAAAATGTATTTTATCAGAAATGACAAATTTTTCATTTGAAGCAGTTAAAATGCTTACAATTATCCATTGTAACGTGCAAAGACACTAAAGCATGCACTCAAATTTGTTTTATTGTAAGTTTGTGCTGACATTTATGATTTTTTCATTTGTTAAATCCAAACTTTATTTATACCTAACATCTAAATGCGTTGTGCAAATCAAGCTTTCAGGTATAACTCCCTGTAAAGTTAATTTGAATAATTTCGAGGGAAAAATTGTTCCGGGGCCGGGTATCGAACCCGGGACCTTTGGTTAAACGTACCAACGCTCTCCCAACTGAGCTACCCGGGAACTCTACCCGACACTGATCCAATTTTTCCCTCTATATCCACAGACCTCAAAGTGGGCTGACAACTGTCAAGCAACCAAAATTGAGTGCACACTAACTCTGTGTGACTTAAATTGTGGTTTTCTGTTACGTACAGTGACGTGTATTATGCAAATCAAGTTTCCAGGTATAACTCCCTGTAAAGTTAATTTGAATAATTTCGAGGGAAAAATTGTTCCGGGGCACTATCACATGTACTTTTTACAATATAATTCGAGAAGTTCTGTCAAATAAATGCAATAAAACACATTTCTAACCTTACTTGTGTTCGTTATTGTCCCTTGCTTAGTAACAATTTTTCCCTCGAAATTATTCAAATTAACTTTACAGGGAGTTATACCTTGAAGCTTCATTTGCATAATACACGTCACTGCACGTAACAGAAAACCACAATTTAAGTCACACAGAGTTAGTGTGCACTCAATGTTGGTTGCTTGACGGTTGTCAGCCCACTTTGAGGTCTGTGGATATAAAGGGAAAAATTGGATCGGTGTCGGGTAGAGTTCCCGGGTAGCTCAGTTGGGAGAGCGTTGGTACGTTTAACCAAAGGTCCGGGTTCGATACCCGGCCCCGGAACAATTTTTCCCTCGAAATTATTCATCTAAATGCGTTTCTCTTATTGTACAAGTCAGGGCGCTAGGTAGCCATGACAAATAAAACATTTTATCCATGACCATAACGAAAAACATGCCTTTACTAAATACTTTTGCGTTTGTAAAGTAGGATTTCATTCACTTTATTTATTACTTTATTCCACTAGTGAGATAAAGACTTTACCTCACAGTTTGAACTTTATCTCACAGTTCATTAGTATTTTCCTAGTACCCGGGTACACACGTATACTTTTCCATTCAACTATTACTCAAGAAGTTAATATATTAGTTACTAGATGTCACTACCTCTACTTCTTTATTACCATTTCTTAAATATCCATACACTCAATCTCCTTCCATTTACTCTATCTACTACGTCGTAATTTGTGCATTGCATCCATATCTAATATGTATTTTTTTTTTAATTTCGTAATAATTTACCTTTTGGGATGCGAGGAGACTCGAACCTGCGAAGTTGGGTTTATAGGATTTTAAAACAACACGCGTTAGTCAACTGAGCTAAACAGACACGATGATTTTATTTATTTGATAGAAAATTGCGACGATATTTCGACAAAATCATTATTTCAAAGGAAATCTCCTGGAGCCACATAATCATAATGATCTCATCATACCATCGGAGGAGTAATGTAACCCATAAAATATCAAACCATTCACAATTTAATGGGGAACTTTATTTTATGAAAATACCTGATCTTAAAACTTTTTGTCGCCATTTTTAATACGCGAATTTATCTTAACAGAAATATAGTATTGAAAATAAAATAAATTATCATAATTAAATAACTATTACCATATAATGAATAAGTACTATTGATAAAAGTATTTTAACATTTCATCTTTAGATGTCGTGCAATCGTTCTATTGTATTTTGAGATGTTTAGTCGCCGTTTGCCTGACTGAGAGTTTAGACGTACCTTTTCTCACAGATTAGTAGGCCTACAATCTTTTGCTATCTCTCTTCCTCCTCATCGCAACTGTGAAGGAAGAGATATAATACAAGATCAGTACCTGTTCTATATTATCTGATAACTGGAACATTTGTTTTGGTATTGTACACTACGATGCAAAAATATCTCCACCGACATACTTTTATTGAATGGAAGTATGGGACATTTTGTAGAACACCGTTAAGAGAATGGTAGCCTTGTTTCATATCACCCGACCGGCATCTCATTGCTAGAGATATTCTTTTTAAAGAACAGGCGGCTTGGAGAGAGGATTGTCATGTCTTGAAGAATAAAATACACCGACACCAAGTGAAAGAAGCGTTAGGAGTGAGGCATTGGTCTACAAGATAAATGGTAATGATTTTCAGTATTTCAGTAGGCAAAGACAAATTTTGAATGGTGTAAATGGAACGAAAATCTCATAAAATTCGCTATTGGTTCCGGATGTCGTAAGACTTTCAAATCAAAATCATCTCAAAATAAAGACAACCACATCCTCATGTTGATGCTGTAATCGCCGTGGTTGTATATATTTAAATATTTGATTTGACAACTTCCTTCCAGGCAACTTCAGTAGGTGTAGCTAGTAGTAGTAGTAGTAGTAGTAGTAGTAGTAGTAGTAGTAGTAGTAGTAGTAGTAGTAGTAGTAGTAGTAGTAGTATTAGTAGTAGTAGTAGTAGTAGTAGTAGTAGTAGTAGTAGTAGTTGGTTTATTTTGTCTGGCAGAGTTAAGGCCATGAGGCCTTCTCTTCTACTCAACCAGGTTTCAGTAATATACATGAAATACAAAATTAGATTACAAAACAACACAAAAGAAGATACCTTAGAAATTACATAAAATATAGTAGAAAATTACATATAGTCAAGATCAGTTACATAATATAAAATTACAAATAGTCAAGATCGGATACATCTATATATATAATTTGAACTGGTAATGGAAATTACGGGAAAACGACCGAAAGGACTTTAATGAGTGACCCCTCATTTTCATGCCTGACATCCAAATTTTTTCGGAAAAGTAGTAGTTTTCAGTGAAATGTCAATTTTCCTACATAATTTTCATATTTTCCAAAATCCATCTGTTGTCAGTTTTGAGAAATAATTGTATTCAATCACGGCCGACTTGATTGAATTTCAGAACAAAACACACACTACAATAAACAATAGGCTATTACACGAAGGCCATGACCTGCAGGATTGCCGACATATTTAGAGCTCAATTCAATTTGTTATTAAAAACTGATTCTGCAGTGTATAATTTTCTGAGTACAGCTGTGTATTGGATATTCAAATCTACGAAACTTGAGGTCGTTTGATGACATTATTACCGTTAGAAATTAAATATTATTATAGTTAATATCATGATGCATCTATTTTTTCATTAATTGTACATAATATTGATGCTATATTGATGACATGAAAGTGAAACGTTTTGTGGTTATGCAAGTAAATGTAGAGAATATCTTAATTTAGATCTTCATTTCTATAATTTACTGAGTGGCTACTATATTATATAACTACAAAACTTAAGTAAGATAATAATATTGTTATTAAAAATCAAATATTTTTATACTTATTAACCAAGTGGGGTTGGGTCTTTTTCATATACTTAATGGCGGTGTAGTGTAGATATTGATTATGTGTCATTGTCTTCAGTATTGGCTCGAGAGAGCGCAAAAATTACAGTTCTTAAGGAAAGATCAAAAGGTATTACTTACTGATAAAATAAGAGGCCTAGAAAATTTTGTAGTCTCCAGATCATTTCAGCAAGATCTCTTAGTAGGATAAAATGATTTTACGCTCTACATTTCAAGTTATACATGTAGCAGCCATACGAAAATGCTATTGTTCGAAAGCTTAGCAAACCTGACATTTATTTTAACTTTTGTCTACAATCCACAATGACCTGAAATAGCTACTGCTATCGTCCTGACATTGATACTTGCGTTTTCGCGTTGAAACTCAAAAACTGAATTTGGATAGATTCAAGAAAAAGTATTTGGCCTAAAAAAAATCCATTCAGAGGGAGTATGTTTCATTATTATGGAAGCAAATAACTATCAAAAAGACAAGTATTCTTCATTGAAAATAAATCTGAAAAATGTTTATTTGAACGTCTAACGAACTTAGTTTGCAGCATTATTTGCTGCACAAGCCACTAGTAATATATAAAATAAAGTAGAAAATTACACATAATCAAAATCAGTTACATAGCACAAGGGGAATATACACACTCACACACACACACACACACACACACACACACACAAACACACAATTTATAAGACCTAAAATGCTCGAGATAAATTCGACGATTAATAGTAGTTAGTTAGTAGAACTATTTTGTTAAATAAATGCACTATCACATGTACTTTTTACAATGTAATCTGAGAAGTTCTGTCAAATAAATGCAATAAAACACAGTTCTAACCTCACTTGTGTTCGTTACTGTCCCTTGCGTAGTAAGATACAACTAAAGCCCAGTGTGAGTGGTCACGGATCTGGTGGAAATCCTAGCTGTGTAGAAAGTATACCACAACAGCTCGCTGCAGGGTTAGTACATTCAGTTTCTGATTAATATTGAGAAGTATGACAGTATCGTTGGTATGTGGCTAGATCGCATTCTCAGTGCGTTTATTTCATGCTGCTCAATATTTTGGCAAATACTTCAAAGATCTATCTAAACTATTAAACTTACAGAATCGTCGAAAGAAAATTATTTCACGACTTCCAATTAATGGAACACTTACAGCAAATACAGGGAGCGTTAGCAGTGACGCTGCTGATAATTTTAAGGCCAAGTTGTTCAGCGTTCTAAAGAAAAATCCCGGATATTCTGTGATCTCTAGGATAAGGAATAGGCCTATAAAGTGAAGTACGCCATATAACAATGCTGCACACAGGGTGCGAATTAACAACTTCCTTGATTAACCCGAGTTAACTCGGGTTGCTAACTTGTGTCAAAATTTATTAACCTGAGTTAACTCGTTTGAGTCCCATTTCCGCTGCTAAGGATAATATCCCGAATATATACGTTTCCATTCTTTCATTAACCTTTTTCTCACTAGATGGCTACAGAAGTTAGTGATATCACTGTCTAGTATATATAGTCGCGAAGATCAATACGTAGTAAATATGCAAACATTAGATAGTTGTTCACCACTAGGATCGCTAATATCGCCTCATTACAGGCAATGCAAAATAGAACCGTCACAGTCTATTGTTTCTAGCACCCTCAAAACTCAACTTCTTCCTTGCGAGTGGAATTCTATGCTCATATAGCATACACACATAGTAGTGAGTAGATGCTAGTTAGTTTTGGAGGTTTCTGTTTGTGTTTAGTGTTTTTGTGCTGTTTTGTGTAAAGATGGATCAAGTTAGTGATTCCGAAACTTTTGATCAGGAATATATTCCTGTAGAAGATTAGGAAATGAAACATTGGTATCAGAAGACGAAGTTATAGACCAACAAACAAATTCAGATCAGTTGATGTCGCGTCTTTTCGACAGTGGTTTGAATAGAAGACATCTGGCACCATTTCTTCTGCACCTCCGAGGTCCCCATTCCCTGAAATTTTAACATTGTTTCTGATAACGATAATTCTCAATTTTTTAAATTATTCTTTAATAATGACCTCATCAACATTATATTCGAGGAGACGATTCGGCATGCTAATAAGTAAGTGTTCACAGAATGCTGAAAATAATTCGTGGCGGCCTACTACAGACTCTGAAATACATGTACTCTTGGGCATAGTGATGCTGCAGAACATTATTCACAAACCTGAAGAACAGATGTACTGGTACAAATATTCAATGACTGCTACACCATTCGTCCCAAAACGCTCTCATACAGGAGAATGGAATGTGCCACTGTGCGTAATACCCTGCTTTCGAATCTATCACACGACAAGCAACATTTAACGTCTTGATAACAGCACTGGTATTGTACCTCATAAATTAATCCACAAAAAAAAAAAAAATAAGTTGGTAAATAGTTCAGGAGAAAATCAAAGTGGGACAACTACCAGAGCTGGAAGCAAAGTGCACGAGATAACTCGGGATAATAATTCAGGTATGAATGTATGTCTATTTCATAGTGATTTTTATGTATGTAAGAAAATTAGTGATGTACAGTGATTCTGCAATATTAAATGACCTCTTTACGAAAATAAAAAAATATGACACTTTTGTTCACAAAACTGGTAAAATATATAGTAAGGGAAGAGGTTAACGGGGAGATGGGGGGATTTTCCTCCCCTGTTGGAACGTTATCCTCCTCTCATAAATTCATATTAACATCTCTGCCAGGGATAACTTCTACCTCCCCTCACAAAATGTAATTGTTTTAATACGAGTAAATGTACTTTATAAAATATAAAGTAAGCAAAGAAAATTATATTTCTGTACTATCACCAACGGCAAGCTGACAACAATCAATAACTTTGGAATTACACGTCTTATCTGAAGCCTGCTCATGGATATAATTATTATTATTACACTGGTAAACAAGATTTTGCTTATCATTGTTTTTTTATCATTACTTACAGATTTCGACACGCTGAACATGAATCCGATAATGGTTTTTTCGTAGTGTCAATATTTTGGATTACAGATGCCTCAAACTAGCAAGCTGTCTCGTTCGCGCAGGCGCATAGAGCACTTCTCCCCTATCACTGTCCGCTTATTGCTGTGCACTGTGGACTAGAACGGTACAGCTCAGTTCTAATAAGAATTGAGAAGGCTGCATAGGGAGGGTACAACTTGAATACATTCTCAAGAGGTCAACTTTTCAGATAATATGACTATACCTGGGTATCGGAGCCTAGGTGGGCCCCCTCCGTTAGCTCTACTACTTCCCCTCTCCAGACAGCTTCCTAATTTGAGGCATCTGTATATCGGGATATTTTATTTCTGAGAATACTGGTTTAGCAATATGTACATGTAAGTATTTACGTTGATATCCGCTAGGTGGCAACATGGCTCTTACGTATAAATACCTGCTGGTGAAGCTCAGTCACTGGCCTCGGCCAGTATGATCCTAGGTTACGGCGTAAACACCAGACAGGTCCATCAGCTATACTATTGAGATAGGAGGACAGGGAGGCTGGCGTTACTCCCAGGTTTTGGTAGCCACGACTCAACTCCATGAGACTCCTTGGATAGTGCAACCGCTTTAAAATGACCTTGTCTTAACTGGGCTAAACAAAATCCCTCCCTAACAATATCTACTTTTGTTGATCGATGGAACTATCATAGAGCCAATTGGCTAGTATAGATCCATCGATTCATAGAGTCATTCAACCTGAGAGCCAAATGGCTAGTCTCTGATATTGAGACAACTCATCCTGCCTAAGGTTTTTCCGTGGTTTCCCTAAGGCGCTAAGACAAATGTCGGGATGAGCCCTAAAAGAAATGGGCCACGGACCTGCACTCATATCCCCTTGAATCTCCCTAATTACTCTAAATTAATTAACAATTACATCTCTCCCCCTCTTCGTAATTGAGCCATCATATAGCCAAATGGCTGGTCTCGAAATTGAGACGATTCAACAAGGCTCATGACAACAATCACCTCCTACATAATAGCCAAATTGGCTAGTCTCTTATAGGAGACAACTCATCCTGCCTAAGGTATTCCGTGGTTTTCCTCAGGTGTAAGACAAATGTCGGGATGAGCCCTATAAGAAATGGGCCACGGACCTATATGCCCTTCCCCATATATATTCCCTCTTTATTATAAACGACGTATGCCCTAGTTCAGAACCTATAAATTGTCTATTAAATATACGAGATCACTCTATTAGTCGCAAATTGAAAGGACAGGGACCTCTCAAATTGCAGATTTAGATTTCACGGCGCTTCTTCCGACGGCCTTCACATGCTTTGTCATCGAACAACAGACGACAGCGTCTTGCCATCCTAACTGCAAACACCAGCCAACTCCTCCTCGCCCCGTTCCGTGATCACTTGATCAAATCTCAGTCCCCCTCGCGTATGTGGTACCTAAGAGGTTACGTCCAATTTCGGCTTCCCCTTCAAAATTTTCTAGAGCTCCTTCAGTGGAGCAGCGTAACCCGGAGTGAGACTAGTGGTCAACAGGCTTGGAGCTCACATATTTAGTTTTGTATAGCCCCCAACCCCTTGCAAGGACGCGTTTTGCGTACCTTTTAAATTTGTCCTCCCAATTCTCTTTCGATTTTTCGATCACTCAGTCACGATAGTAGGTTCGTTATTCTTGCAGTCGTGTGTACGTTTGTGTTTGGTAGTTCTTTACACCGTGTCTACAGGACAGAAGTGCAAATTACAGGCAGATTCTTTGTACTATGTAGTGGATATTACATTGGACCAAAGCAAGTTAAATATACCATTGTGCCTGGAACAAAGTTCTGTGAGGCATACAAGGTTTACTTTGGCGTGGCCGTAGGTGACTTTGACAAGGCGTGGGCTCCACACGTGTCCTGTGGTAATTGTCGGGCAACACTAG
Source organism: Periplaneta americana (assembly GCF_040183065.1). Classification (NCBI taxonomy): domain Eukaryota; kingdom Metazoa; phylum Arthropoda; class Insecta; order Blattodea; family Blattidae; genus Periplaneta; species Periplaneta americana. The sequence continues at coordinate 26,908,581 of NC_091122.1, read as the reverse complement.
AACATTGGCTGCGTGGTAGTAGGAAAGGCATGAAATTTGCCATTCCCCGAATTTGGAGGGAACCTGGAAACCACCTCGACGACTGCTACTTTTGTATGGTCAACTCGAGGAATTTCAATAAGGGCAAAAACAGAATACAGCTGCATAATTATGATCAAGATGCAAGACAAGCAACTCAGTGCAACCAAGCGTTGAGCCGTATTGAATGAGGGTAATAATAATTTTATGTATGGTATTCTCTATCTAGGATTCTATCCCCTCCCTTCATCAGAAATCTTAATTCGCACCATGGCTGCACATAACACATAAATTCTGCTGTGATATCAAACTCCCACGACAGAACGACAGAGTAGCCATGTGACATTCTTCTCCTTATGACATTATTCCGATGGGACATAATGTCCCTGTGACATGAAGTCCGTGGTACTTTTTATTATACTCTTCTCCTTCTGGATATTAGTTTCAGTCTTTAAGTTTCTACATGAATTTCAAAACTTGCCTTATCTTGATTTGTTTATTCTCTTTCTAACTCGTTGATTTATTCCAAATGTCGCGTTATTCGATAGTTGTCTTCTCGATATTTAATTTCTATCTTGTTTTTATATTAATTATATTGCCACAGTCTTAGTATATACAGTCACGAAGCTTGAGTTGTGAGGGTGCTAGAAACAATAGACTGTACTTACTTACTTACTAACTTTTAAGGAACCCGGAGGTTCATTGCCGCCCTCACATAAGCCCGCCATTGGTCCCTATCCTGAGCAAGATTAATCCAGTCTCTATCATCATATCCCACCTCCCTCAAATCCTCCCATCTACGTCTTGGCCTCCCCAAAGGTCTTTTTCCCTCCGGCCTCCCAACTAACATTCTATATGCACTTCTAGATTCGCCCATATGTGCTACATGCCCTGCCCATCTCAAACGTCTGGATTTAATGTTCCTAATTATGTCAGGTGAAGAATACAATGCGTGCAGTTCTGTGTTGTGTAACTTTCTCCATTCTCCTGTAACTTCATCCCTCTTAGCCCCAAATATTTTCCTAAGCACCTTATTCTCAAACAACCTTAATCTCTGTTCCTCTCTCAAAGTGAGAGTCCAAGTTTCACAACCATACAGAACAACCGGTAATATAACTGTTTTATAAATTCTAACTTTCAGATTTTTCGACAGCAGACTGGATGACAAAAGCTTCTCAACCGAAAAATAACACGCATTTCCGATATTTATTCTGTGTTTAATTTCCTCCCGAGTATCATTTATATTTGTTACCGTTGCTCCCAGATATTTGAACTTCTCCACCTCTTCAAAAGATAAATTTCCAATTTTTATATTTCCATTCCGTACAATATTCTCGTCACGAGACATAATCATATACTTAGTCTTTTCGGGATTTATTTCCAACCCTATCGCTTTACTTGCTTCCAGTAAAAGTTCCGTGTTTTCCCTAATCGTTTGTGGATTTTCTCCTAACATATTCACGTCATCCTCATAGACAGCTGATGTAACCCGTTCAATTCCAAACCCTCTCTGTTATCCTGGACTTTCCTAATGGCATACTCTAGAGCAAAGTTAAAAAGTAAAGGTGATAGTGCATCTCCTTGCTTTAGCCCGCAGTGAATTGGAAACGCATAGACTGTGCCGGTACTATTTCGCATTGAGGCGATGGTAGCAATCCTAGTAGTTAGCAACTATCTATGGATGCATATTTACTACGTATTGAGGTTTGTGACTGTATATATTAGACTGTGATATTACCCTGATTTTCACTTCGATATATTTGTTTTTAGTATAATATTTTTCAAAACAACACAATTCTATTTTAAGATTCAACAGACAATATGGTGAAACAGTTTTTCTTAAATATCTGAAAAATTGAAAAAGTGGACAATGTAAGTTTTGGAACTATTGAATTCACTTATAACAATCCGTGAAACGTGTTATTACAACCTTGCATGTGTTCTAACTATTCGGTAGAACTCCCACGTCTAGTTATGAGAGTGAACACATTTCTGTCGGCTAAAAATGTATTGCGCGGAGCCAGTGATGACAAGGAATGCAGCTTTTGTCGTTAAAATTAAATTGCCCGAACAGCGAGGGATATTTCGAGACGAAGGTTACGGATATATATAGCAGCTACGTTGGCAACATTGCTCACACGCTATTAAGTCAATACCGTCTCGACAAGCGTCAATATTATCGATTCGAGCAGTCGAATAGTACCGGCTAGCGTTTACACACACCGACACGAGGTAAGTATTTTGTTAATGTTACAATAATGTGTTAGCGTTTACTCTTAAAATTACACAAACAGGAAGTGACATGTCTCTTACTTCAACCAACCTATCTACTAGGTTTTCCTCGTGACTTAAAAGCGATGAGAAACATGTTGCCACGCTAATAAACGTGACAAAAGTTAATGGATACAATGCCTTCGTTATAAGTCTATGCAAATTGACATGTTTTATATTTTAACGGAGTTACAAATTAAATGTTTTACTCCTGATGGGCGTTACTTATCACTAGGGACCGGATTTTTATGTAATTTGGTGTTAAGTATGTACATATTTATGTAAGAAATATAAGCTGAATATGTACCAAAATATGTAAAATCATGAAAATATTTAATATCAATATCTGGCAGGTATAGGATAGGTTAAGACTTTCCAGTTGTGATTTCATAGAGCACCCGACTTTTTTACCGCACACTTGACACATTACTATTTTTCCATCTGTAGTGAAAGCTTCGTCCATCGCAATCCATGATTTTATTTTTGTCGTTAGGGCTGAAGGTACAGAGGCCATTTTAGTTAGTTAAAAGCAATAGATAAACTCACTTGCACTTTATACTGTAAGTACTAAAACTAGAGAACTGAGTGAAATCAATGCCACAACAGTACTGCAAGCACTGTTTCGCTTTACTGGATTAGGAGAAAATAAGAGGAGATGTGGGACACATGCATTTTAGCTGCTCCCTGTAACAAACAAAGTACCTACTAAAACCTCAAACTATAGGCATTTACAAACTGTTGTTTGAAAAGTGACATTCCTGTCTCATTCAGAAGGGTAGGATTATTCCAGCCGAGAACCATACTTTCTAATTGCTCGAAAAATCCCATTTCCGTATAGGTCTACTAAATTTAAAGTAAAGAGGTCAAGCAATAACCTGAAAAGCTGTTTATTTTAATCTTTCAACATATTTCCAGTCTGTTCCTTTACTCCAGCTTCTTTTCAAAAGTCGGCTACTTTATTGCGGCTCATGCCAGACTTGACACGGGTTTTCCCTGGAAGGATTAGGAAGAGGGTGGGTAAGGTTGCAAATTGCATGGGAACGGCTTGTTAAGACGTATGCAGAACAATTATATCCCTTCTTGGGTAAGTAAAAAGTTTTTTTTAATTCTGTGTATTTCAAATTGTAAATTTCCCCAGCAGAAGTTTTTTTTTTCTTTTAGTGAAGTAGAAATGAATAAAACCCCTGAAGTCCACGCCTGTGGAGTAACGGTCAGTGCGTCTGGCCGCGAAACCAGGTGGCCCGGGTTCGAATCCCGGTCGGGACAAGTTACCTGGTTGAGGTTTTTTCCGGGGTTTTCCCTCAACCCAATATGAGCAAATGCTAGGTAACTTTCGGTGTTGGACCCCGGACTCATTTCACCGGCATTATCACCTTCATTTCATTCAGACGCTAAATAACCTAGATGTTGATACAGCGTCGTAAAATAACCCAAAAAAACTAAATATGTAGATTTATCTAATACCAAGTCATAATATGTAAAGAGGGGTAAATATGTAAAAATATATAGTATCAAATTTTAATATATTAATGGTAATTACAAAATTCGCAAAGATTTGTTATTTATATACGGTTAGGTCGAATATAATATGTAATTACATAAAAATCCGGTCCCTAATCATCACAAGAGGGCGAATTTTGACATATTTGCATGTTTTATTCTTTGAAGGTTAAATATATGCATGTACGAAAGGAATGTGTTTTTCATGCTATAGGGAATCAACGAGGGAATTTTTATAGTGCATAGGCCCCTATTTTTTCAAATATTTGCATATGGATGCATATATTACACTTTTTACACGAGGATCGTTACTGATGAATGACTCTCAAACCTACATTTAAATATTAAGTGTGATTACACAACTTTTAACACTGTATCACTTCGGAATATGTATGATAAAACTTTCTTGTGTTAAATTCTAACGTACCTTGTTTACATGTTTCGACCTATTATGGGTCATCTTCAGAACTGGACGTTGCTGGTCTTGGCGCCTCTTGTTTTGTTTCCTGTGAGGGTGTGTTCGTGTGGTGTAAAGTGGAGTCAAAGAGTGTGTGTGTTCTGAAATTGAGTTGTGTGTTGAGAATTTCATTGGGGTGTGTTTTTGTGTGTCTGTATATTTCATATTATTCTAGTGTGTTTAGTTTCTGGCTTTTTGGTTGAATGTGTAGTATTTCCATGTCTGTGTTGATGTCTCTGTAGGTGTGGTTAGCATTTGTGATGTGTTCTGCATATGTGGAGGTAAGTGTTCATTGTTTGAAACTCTCTAATCCAATGCAACGACAATCATTCGTAATCGTTGAAATTTTAAAATTGTTCCATAACTATGAGAATGACATTTAATCAAACTGGAAACACAAGTTTAAGTTTCAAGACAATTCAATATTTTTTACACCCAAACCGGCACTTTTTTGTGTCTGAAACGGTGCCGCAGTAACACTGTTCAGCAGTTATAAATCTTTACAAGTCAGTAAGCAAAACTAATGCATCAAGGGAAAGCACCAAAAACGTACTTCCAACAATAGACAGTTTATTGGTGGTCGGAATTCCTTTTTTTATTCTTTCTCTATGGTTTAAATTCTTGTCAGTTTCTTGATAACTGTCATTTTGTAAGTGTGAATGAACAGATATAATGCCGATGGAAAAAAGTAGCAAAACATATTTGCTTAAACACTGGATTGAAGGGAATCTCACATTATCAACGGATGGCAAAATTGTCCTTTGCCAAGACTGTGACAAAAATGTGAGTTAATTTTATTATAAATCTTTACTATATTATACTATCAATATAACTCTGCAGTAAATATTTTTTTGTTATATTGTTTACAGTAAGTTCAATCTTTCTTTGCCAGAAAATTTTTAGTTGTGTATTGTAACAAAAATAATTGATGAAATGATCATGAAGTAATTGGTGAATTATATTTGATATCTGTAACAATAATAAATCTGTAGCCGAAATTTTTCTGGTAATTTTCGATTTTCCAAAATTAATTGGTCCTATAATTGACCACCCTGAAACCGAAAATCGCTTTCTTGAAATTTTTGTTTGTATATCTGTCTGTCTGTCTGTATGTATGTTTGTTACCTTTTCACGCGATAATGGCTGAACGGATTTCGATGAAAATTGAAATATAAATTAAGTTCGTTGTAATTTAGATTTTAGGCTATACGACATTATTTAAAAGGGGGGTTATAAGGGGGCCTGAATTAAATAAATCGAAATATCTCGCTTATTATTGATTTTTGTGAAAAATGTTACATAACAAAAATTTCTTTAAAAATAATTTACGATAAGTTTTATTCCTACAAAAAGTTTGATAGGACTGATATTTAATGAGATAAATGAGTTTTAAAATTAAAATAACAACCATCTAAGGCCGTATAATGAAATAAAAAACAAATGACTCCGTATATAAGGAGCCTTGGACAGCAACAATCGAAAGCTATGAAAGATAGCCTACAGAGAATGTTTCTGTGTTTGTATGAAGTAATATCGGAAGCTAAATTAACCGAGTTGTATAATTAATTATTATTTCACCATTGGAAAGTGTAGTTTCTCTAGATGGACATAATGCTATAATGTTATTACAGTAACTTCTGATGTAATATAATATAATATAATATAATATGTAATATTATATAATATAATTTAAGTTATTTGAAGGGTTCAGAACCATAGTGGGCCAAACGCCATTTACTCAATACGTAGAAAACAAGGGTTAAAATTAAGTTATTACCATAATTCAATGGAAACATATTGCAAGTAAAATAAAGTATACATATTAAATCTAAATGATGTCAATGTTCATTAAACTATGGTTGCATGTAATAACAATTAAGAAACATGTTAAAGGAATTGTCATTGCACCAAATGAGTGCTCTGTGGACCGAAATGATCACATTTTAATTATTTAGACACAATTTAAATTAAGTAACATATTAAACGATTTATCCTTCTATCAAACACGAATGTTCCCTGGATCAAATGTCCTATTTTAATTATGTAATTACTTTATATTTATTTCTAACGGGTGCAGCGGAGCGCACGGGTACGACTAGTAATGAATATAATGATTAATGGTAACTATGTAAGTAGGCTTAATTATAATTGAATTATGAAATAAATTCAATGGAAGAATAACGTCATTCCATTTTTATATTTAATTCATTACTTTAAAGGAAAGAACCATATAAGATCCAAATTTGCAATCAATAATAATTGTATAGAACAAGTCAACACATTCAACTATCTAGGCTGCAATCTTTCTTATATAAACTCCAGGGACGTAGATATTAAACTTGCCAAATTTCAGCAACTCTTAAGAACAATCAAATCAATTCTATTGAGGAAAGTTCGACCAGAAACAATTTTGAAATTCTATAAAGTTATGGCAGTTCCGGAATTATTAGCCTATGTGGACCAGAGACATGGTCATTAACGAAAGGACAACTTCGAAGAATAGAAGCTGCTGAAATGCGATTGCTAAGACCTCTTGCAGGATGTACTCTTTACGACCATAAAAGGAACTCTGACATCCGAGCAGAATTGAATATCACCGCCATTACGGATACTATAGAATCTTACTGCAACAACTGGTATGAACATGTATTAAGAATGCCCAACAATAGCTTACCCAAGAGACTATTGAACTATACACCTCACGGAAAACGAGACATCGGAAGACCAAGGAAGAGATGGAAAGACCAACTTTCTTCTGGAAGCGGAACAGGCCAGGAGGCTAATCCAAGACTGTTATTGATGATGACATATTACTTGAATAAATTTATGAGAAAATTGTGAATTTCATTGAAAATCAACACATTTTTGGTGCAATTTCTCAATTTTTAGAACATATTTAGAACGTTTTTACTGCATAAATGCATGCATATTTTCACTAGTTTTAGTGCATATAAATCAGCACTCTACTTATCACAATCATGTTCGAAATTAGCCGATACACGTAGATAAACCAAGTAAAACTCCTTCCTGCATGTGACTTTCATATCGGTATTTTTGTAGATAAATTCATATTTCTTTAGTAGCTACAATTATTTATTGGAAAGCTGTATAGAGAAAGTTCAGTTAAATTTGGTGACTACATCATTTCAATTGAATTTAACGTTTCGTAAAGGCGTGATATCTAACATGGGCTATATTTTTTTGTGGCCAGCAGTTTCATTTCGTATTATTATTTTATAATAACACTTGAATGATCGAGTTTCAAGAAATACAGAAGAAAGAAAACATTTAAATATTTTAAACTTAATGACGACACCTTTTATAGTTTGAATTTACTAAATTTATAGGCTATAATGAAAAATGATATCAAGCTAATGAAAGAACGCATTACGTGTAGGGTAATCGGGCAGTGATTAGCAATAGTGATTCAAGCGTCAAAAACCTGTTCGAGATATTGGCCATTGAAATAAATCTGTTTTTTATATATAAAACATTTTATGCAAGAAGTATTATAATATTCATACTATTACAAAAAAAAATAGCACAAATAATACCAAAAAAGGCTAACTGATTTTTAATAAGAGACCAGCAGTTGAATTAATATTTCAATGCAAAATAAATAAATGAATTTTATGCAATAAAAGAATGTTTGCTTATAAATAGCAGCAGAATTCAGGTATCGCATTCTTGATTTTTTCCGAGTTAAATTAGCCTGCCATCAACAAATTTGTGTGAATAATTTTTTTTTCAAATTGTCGGTTGGTCTATTATTGCGTAACTCCGTCCAATTGAGACATCGGCTCCAATTTTGGAATAATATCTCAATTTTGTGTATGTTTTACATAAAGATTTTTTTTTCGGCGGTATAAAATAATTTTGTTATTGAAATAATTTATAGGCCTATCGGGATGCCTAAATGTACATTTCAAGCATTGCTTTCTACAAATGGATTTTCTAAAATGATAGCTAATAACTGAGCTAGTTTTAATTGCCATATAAAACGATTTCAGTGATTTTAAATGAATATATTGTAAGTCTGTCTAAACGTGAGAGGTGCCATATGGTACAACCATGGTTGCGTCAGTGTATTCCGTATCTAATGACACATACTTTCGGAACGATATCCCCAGTGATAAATGATAATTAAGTTTCATACATATAATTTTACGTATTTCTTTCGGTGTTATAGTAACTTAGCTTTTAAGGGACACTATGAGATTATTTTTTTTTACAGAAATTAAAAATAAATCAGTTTTCGGTTTTTTTGTACGAAAATATTCTTCGGCACTTAGGAAGATGACACTACGCGGTTTCTTGCCTCTACGACCTTCTTTGAGGCCCAGAAGTGATTTCTATACAGGCCTGCTCGATATGTCAGTATTGTATCTCTTTTCACAAACTTACATTTTTCTCGAAAGTACATTTTTGATTAATAATTAATATTATAGGAGAAAAATTCGCTCCGGCGCCGGAGATCGAACCCGGATACTTGGTTCTACGTAACAAGCGCTCTCACCACTGAGCTACGCCGAAGTTCAATCCACACCACCGGATCGAACTCCTCTCCTCCAGTCTTTTTCCCTTTGTGGCCTGACTCGAAGTTGGGCATGTATGTTGACATTTTTTATTGTCAACTTCTCCGACGGCGCACAGTGTGTAATTTAGCGAGTCTAGCCCGCCAAAAATCATTTCTCGAAAACAAATCGTTCAATTTACATAAAAGTTGGTATGTACCTTCAATTATTGAAGTGGATAAGTTTTTACTTACTTTTACTTTTGAGGCCTCTCCACTTCTCAGTGGTTACCCTTTATTCCCATTTTCCATCTGCGTCTGTCATTCCAATCCTGTTCATTTAATCCCCTATCATTCATCATCCTCAATATTCCAGCCCTCCATGAATTTCTAGGCTTTCCTCGTTTCCTTCTACCAGTTGGAGACCACTGAAGTAGCACGTTTGGCCACCTCCCCTCATCCATCCTCCTTATATGACCATACCACTGAAGTTGTCTATTCTCAATTCTTGCAATCACCGATTCTTCCGTGTTCATTATCCTTCTAACATCCTCGTTTCTTCTCTTTTCCAGCCTGGATATTCTAGCACCTCTCATACCGTCCATTTCAACTGCCTGTATCTTACTTTTTTGGCCTTCCGATAGACTCCAACCTTAAGCCCCATATGTCAGTATACTTTCCACTATAGCCTCAAGAATTCTCTTTTTCGTTTGCATTATTATTTCCTGCTCCATAGCACTCCATTCAACATCTTTATTGCTCCTCTACCCTGGATTATCCTATAATCTATATCCGCTTTACAATTTCCAGTCTCATGCAAAACCGACCCCAAATATTTAAACCCCTTCACTATTTTAATTGGATGCACTTATGCAATATGGAACCAACCACCATTTTATGAATATCTGGATTTCTATTGCAAAATGTGTCTTAATGTTTATAGTTTCTTATACAAAATAGAACCAACTCCTATCTGTAACGTGCTGCTCTATAGAGAGATCTGAACCAATCACCAAAACCAGAATCCATAGTGCTGTGTTTTGCAATTTAGAACCAATTCCAAGCTGTCACTTCCCATGTTTGTTTTGTGTAAATATGGGAGTTTGAATACAATTTTTTGCTAATAGGAGTGATATATTATATTATATTATGTTATGTTATGTTATGTTATGTTATGTTATGTTATGTTATGTTATGTTATGTTATGTTATGTTATGTTATATTATATTATATTATATTATATTATATTATATTATATTATATTATATTATATTATATGTTATGTTATGTTATGTTATGTTATGTTATGTTATGTTATATTATATTATATTATATTATATTATATTATATTATATTATAATATATTATATTACATTATTTGTAGAACCGAAGATGTTTAGGTGTCGAATATGTCACTGCAGAAGAAAATCCAATGAATTTTTATTTTAGTAGGTTATTTTACGACGCTTTATCAACAGCTGAGGTTATTTAGCGTCTGAATGAGATGTAGGTAATTATGCCGGTGAAATGAGTCTGGGGTCCAACACCGAAAGTTATCCAGCATTTGCTCATATTGGGTTGAGGGAAAACCCCGGAAAAACCTCAACCAGGTAACTTGCCCCGAGTCCACACCTGTAGAGTAACGTTTAGCGCGTCTAGCCGCGAAAGCAGGTGGCCCGGGTTCGATTCCCGGTCGGGGCAAGTTATTTGGTTGAGGTTTTTCCGGGGTTTTCCCTCAACCCAATATGAGCAAATGCTGGGTAACTTTCGGTGTTGGACCCCGGACTCATTTCACCGGCATTATCACCTTCATCTCATTCAGACGCTAAATAATCTCAGCTGTTGATAAAGCGTCGTAAAATAACCTACTAAAATAAAATAAAATAAAGCTTGCCCCGATCGGGAATCGAACCTGGGCCACCTGGTTTCGTGGCCAGACGCGCTAGCCGTTACTCCACAGATGTGGACAAGAAGATGTTGATGGAATCAATGGTCTCCTTGACTTCACCTTGAAATGATAAGTCAATGTATGAACAAATGCTAATGAATATATATATATTTTTTTAATTTTATTTGTGATCCCACAATTAGTGTCTCGGATGTTTAGTTTTCCAATAATAAAGTGTTAAACATGGATTTGAACTAGAATGTTGCCTCATCTCTCTCTCATTTGAATCACACAAGAAGGAACCAAGTGCCAATATCCATTTTTGCAATAAGTAGTATGGAACCAACTCCAATGTTGACCTTCTACTCTGTGTGAGTCAAATACTGATGCGAGCTACACCATTGATCTGAAAGAGCATTTCTGAATGTTAATAATGCAATCGTTACTTTCGTAATAGTATTGATGTAGAATTTTATTTGTAACGATTTGCTAAAACAACTGCAGCTCAAAAGCTGTATTTTGGACTTGGTTCCATATTGCATAAGTGCATCCAATTATTCCTTAGGGCAACTTTATATTTCGTCCATCTCCACCTATCACCAGGTATTCGGTTTTAATCATATTAACTTTCAGTCCCCTTGCTTCAAATGCTTCAAGGAGTTTCCTTACCATAAATTTTGCATCTTCTCGACATTGCGCAATTATCACCTGATCGTCTGCTAATAGCAGCGAGTGCACTGTCTCATTTCCAACTGGAATTCCCATTCCTCGACGTGAATTATTCCACTGCTTCAGTATCTGCTGGATATATATTTTGTGCGGGATCGTGCGTATTTGCGGAAAACAAGCAAATACGCACGATCTCGCACAATAGTAATATACGTTACAACAGCGGTATGTTGACGTTTTCATGGTCGAGGAAAAGATTGAAAAAGCGAAACGTAGTTGAGCTTTTTTAATTTCCGAGAACATGAAAACAAACATACCGCTCGTGTATCGTACATTATTTTGTGCGAAGATCGTTTATTACATACCTGAAAGACGAATTTCTAACTAGTTGCAATGAAATCTCCATGTTGGTTTCTGTTTAATGACGGCAACTTCGGAAAACAAAAATATCTTTCTTCAACATTGTTGCTATAAAATGTTTTCTGTGTTTACTATAGGCCTACTCCAGCAGGCCATGATATACGTCTGTCTTTTTTTTCCCCCAGTCTATAAATGCGAACTTAAAACAAACGTAAGGTTATGTAATGATTTATTTTTCATTTTAATATTTTAACAATATTATTCATTTAACATATTGCAGAAATAACATCGGCATCTGGAATCTTGTTGATTTTTTCATGGCTTCCTTAATGTTACTTGTATAAGGAATGCAATAAGTTTCGTGGAGTAGTAGAATTTACTTAATTTTTGCAAATATTTAAAAACAATAATTAACATTGCAATTTAGGTGAAATTGCAGTGGTAAGTTTCCAATTTATAATTATTACTATGTTAAACGTCTCTAAAAATAATATGTTAAAAGCCTAAAGCAGTGAAATGAATGTCGCGCTTAAGCGGTAAGAAGAGGGAAATTGTTATGTGTGTTACGTTGGGCATACTGAATATGGTATTTCACACTTACCGCGTATTGGTTCTGTGCGGAAAACAAGCAAATACGCACGATCTCGCACAATAGTAATATACGTTACAAGAGCGGTATGTTGACGTTTTCATGTTCTCGGAAATTAAAAAAGCTCAACTACGTTTCGCTTTTTCAATCTTTTCCTCGACCATGAAAACGTCAACATACCGCTCTTGTAACGTATATTACTATTAAACAAGTTAGGGGATATGCTACAGCCTCGTCTCAAGCCATTCGTTGTACAGAAGGCAGCTGATAACCTTTTTCCTATCTTAACAGCAGCTTGACAATCTTTATATAGCCTCTGAATTAACGCTATTAGGGGTAAACTAATACCAATACCTTTTATTTCTTGCCACAACTGCTTTTTAATAATGAAAATCAAGATAGCAATTATTTTTACACAAAATAAAATTAGTAATATTGTAAAAAAAATCGATTTGAGTAAAAAAAATAAGTTAATGTTCATAATGTGGAATGCGCTTAAAATTGAAAGCGTAACACGAAGGATTATTGTTTATTGTTTATTGTTTATTGTTAATAAAATAACATTGAAGAAATACAATCTTAGTTCTTTCCTGAAGGAGTAAAAAACTCGTGCTCAGGGAGATATCTAAACACAAAGATAAACACAAAGATAATTTTTTGACACAAACTGGGTCAAGAAAAAAAAATTACAGGAATAAATTAAATTTAAAAATACAATTTCAATTTTAACAATTTAAGTCATACAAGTACATATGCATATTAAATCAATATATTTTCTTTAAAAATTAAATTCCTAGCGCTATTTTTGAAATTCCTGATACTAAAATTTTCCAAATTTTGGTATTTATCAATTATTTTATTGTATAACCTTGGACCAAAGTAGGTACCATGGCTCAGAGCTGTGCTTGTGAAACACTTTGGTTCCTCTAGTCGTATAAAATCGGATCTTTTAGTTCCATATTTATGATGATACAATTTGAATTTATTACGGTTTTTATGTATGAAGATTAATAAGGCAATATAATAAATCTGTTTAATTTTCAAAACATTAAAATCAGTAAACAAAAGCTCAGATGAGTAATCAATTGGTTTATTAAGGCATATTTTAATGATTCTTTTCTGAATAAGTATTAGTGGAGTGAGATTAGAATTACAAGCATTTCCCCACCCTAAAATTCCATACTGGAGAATGGATTGAAATAAAGGTAAATAAATGAGACGTAAAATATTAATTGGTAAATATGACCGAAGTATAACAAAGATATAAATTGTTTTACGTAATCTATTGCATAAATATGTAACATATTTGTTCCATAGTAAGTGTTGGTCGATCGTAATGCCTAAATACTTAACTTCTGAGGATTCTGTTAATATGGGACATTTACAATTTTGAGAAGAACAATCTGAATGATGAATTTTGAGCCTAAAGGAAGATTGAAGACCACTGGACCTTAGTGAAAATGGAACAACAGTTGCTTTGGATGTATTTAAGGAAAGAGCGTTTGAATCAAACCACTCTTTAATTACCTGTAATCCATTATTCGCGTTAATATAAGTGCCTTCCCAAGATTGTTCACCAAAAAGAATTACGGTATCAACCGCATATGAATATATAACCCCATTATATTTGCGTAAATCTGTTAATAACAAATCATTTATATAAATCAAGAATAAAATTGGACCAAGAACTGTGCCCTGAGGGACCCCTACTTTTATGTTTTGAGTAAAACTAAATTCATTATCAATTTTAGTTACTTGATTTCTGTTATTCAAATATGACTTAAATAAACTTAGAACATGACCATTAATGCCTAACAAGTTTAATTTCTCTAATAAAGTATCATGGTTAACGGTATCAAATGCTTTTCGAATATCCAAAAATATACCCAAGCATTTATTCCCTCGGTCTAACTCACATGTGATTTTGTTTGTAACACATGAAATAGCGTCATCTGTGCCAAGTTTATTTCTAAAACCGAATTGATTTGAAGAAAGTACGTTGTATTGGTACATATCTTACTCGTTCAGACGTCAGAAGCATCCCCATCAGAATCTGTATCCTCACTGCTAGTCTCTCCTTTGGCAGACCGAGTAATGGAGGCTCGGAGAGAACTGCAGCACTACAATTAAAATCGACCGCGATTTTCTCTTCTTAATTTCCTTAAGCTGGTGATGTAAGGGTCCAAAGAAATAAGTAGCCTGAGTTAAAGATCGGTATTTGTGTCTTTCTTGATGTTTTTCTTGCGAAGACTTCTGTGAAAAGTCTAATATAGTATTTGCTCCTCGTTTCCTGGGCTTCCTCGGGTAGTTTGCCAGTAAGTATAATAGCCAAGAGTTTGCGAAGGGTTATAGGCATATAATACTATTTGTGCAAGCATAAATATAATTCTCGTGTCTCCCTTGCATACATGTCAAGTGCCCGTTCATCAGTATTGCAATACCGTAAGAAAAATGTTTCTGATATTATGAAGTGTGTAAACGACTTATTAGATTTCCATCTATTCCCGTAATATATGCGAAAGTGGAAACGTCCCTGAAAAATATTCTTGCGGTATTAGCATCGTTTTTATTGCGACTGCTTTGTTTTATCATGTCAACAAGTAGTCCCATTTCCTGCCTGAACCTATCCTATCTTCAATGTTTCGCAATAAATAAAACGGTGGATCTAAATTAACTGTTACAAGATCTTGCAGTTCCCTTAATTCTTTATATTGATTAGAGGTCAACTGTAAATCAGTAATCAAAGAGAGACCCTTATTAGGTGGCAATTGTTGGTCGTTCCTGCAAAATAAATTTTCACGTTTTTTTCCTCCATTTTGTCGCACGTTGAAGTGATGCAAGTGAAAGCTCTCCTACAATATTGGCCGCATCTCTTTTCCTAGAAGTTCTGAAGCTCATTTGTGCAGCAGAAAGCTTTTCTTCTGGCGATCTTTCTTTAAAAAGTGGACTAGTTTTTTCCGTTTTGATCTTTCGCTCAGTTCTCCGAAAAGTAAAAGGTGGACGTCCTCGAATACTTGTACTGGCAGACTCAAATTGAAATTGTTTTGTAGTAGATAGCAAAGTATTATATATTTTATTCTCAGACTTTGCATCTTGGTTCAAACATTGCGCATTATATTTTAAGAAATTTTTCTCATTTATGCTGTATTTTTCCCACCGTAATCGAATTTTCGAGCATTGAAATTTAATTCATTTTTTATTGACTGTAAAATATCTTCAGAGTAATTTTTGAGACCAAAATGTTCAATTATATTTGAGAATTTCACTTTTCTCTCGCTCTTGTTCCACATCTGGAAAACAGCTCTCCGGATTACGGAGCGCATGGTGTCTGAAAAAATTAATAGCTACTCTGCATGCAACTGTTTGCAGAAAAAAAAATCACGACGTCGTATTCAGAAAAGTATAATGAATATCTCTACAAAATTTTATCGTGTTGATAGAGGGCTACACCTTTCAAAAGTCAACTCGAAGTCATATAATAAGGTAAAACTCAAACTCTTTGCACATGTTTATCCAGACACTTATTCTAGACAATAAAATAATAATTTTTGTCACGAAAATTAGCTTATATGTAAGTTCATACCTTCTTATAATATATCCACACTCTGTATTAGAAAAAATACTGTACTAACTTCACCACTTTGCACCGTCCAAACACATACTTCGCGCCCGCCTCTGCAGCTTAAATGATCTTATCGGAGACATGCAACTTTCGCTCTGTTGTGAGGGTCCCCTAACAAATGTAATATCTGTCTACACTTGGATAGTATACTTTGGAGTGTTATAAACACGTCTATATAAGAATTTAGCATTAAAGACAGGGTGTGAAAATTGATTTTTGGCAGGCTAGCTGCTTGAAATTACACACTGTGCGCCGGAGCGAATTTTCTCTTAAAATATTAACCGTTTTTATTTTTTTTAGTAGGTTATTTTACGACGCTTTTACCAACCGCTTAGGTTATTTAGCGTCTGAATGAGATGAAGGTGATAATGCCGGTGAAATGAGTCCGGGGTCCAGCACCGAAAGTTACCCAGCATTTGCTCATATTAGGTTGAGGGAAAACCCCGGAAAAAACCTCAACCAAGTAACTTGCCCCGACCGGGAATCGAACCCGGGCCACCTGGTTTCGCGGCCAGACGCGCTGACCGTTACTCCACAGGTGTGGACTATTAATTGTTACCATAACAGATATATTCTGTAGGACTAAAATAATAATCTTAATGTAGATACATTTTTGATGTTAAAAATGCTCCAGACGCATGCCGTTTTCACCAAAATCAATTAAAATGTTCGTAGTTGTCCATGTAGGGTATTATTTGAGATACAACGTTGAGAAATTTTAAGTATCTTGAAAATTATGAGCTAAAACATTTATTATGTAATCAAATATGTGAATAAATAAATTTGTTTTTAGGAAATTTATTGAGCCTAAACTAGCCTAGATATCATGAATTTCTCAACGTGAAAAGATAGCCCGTGAATAAGAATCCTTATTAAAAAATATGAACTTATTTTATTCAAATGTAATGCGCATATACAGTAATTCTTCTCAATTCTGTTAGTAATGTAACACAAAAAAGCTTCTTTTCTTGACGTCACTTTTTTCTTATTCTCCGCGGCATTGACGCATTTTGCATCAGAATATCTCCGCAAGCCCGTTTCCTAACTTTTGGCTCAACGATACTGTAAGTAATTTCGCCATTTCTGCTTGTGAGAATTGTGTTGGTAGTTTCAATATAATGACGGTCATTTTCAGTGTCAATAATGTCTGAGACTGCTTTATCATTCATTATAGTCAATTTCTGCATCACTTCCATCGCTAACTCTAAATTTTACATGTTCATTTTCTAAGTCTTTTAGAAATTGTTGTTGTTGTTTTCTAATGCCAGGCATTTGACAATAAAGTCATTTGACCTCTTGCATTCCAATATTTTTGAAAGATATTATCATGGCCAGCCACTGAAGCACAGATTTTGAGGTGTTCCGAATCCATTTCTTGGTTTGAGTTGCACAATGGGCAGTTAGAGGACTGATATATTCCAATTCTATGCAGGTGTTTGGCCAAACAATCATGGCCTGTTGCCAATCTGAATGCAGCTACAGACGATTTTCGTGGTAAATCGGGAATTAACTGTGGATTTTGATGCAGAGAGTTCCATTTTTTCCCTTGTGTTATCAAATTTTGTTTGTTGAAGTCTAAGTATGTAGATTTAATAAATTTTATTGGGTTATTTTACGACGCTGTATCAACATCTAGGTTATTTAGCGTCTGAATGAAGTGAAGGTGATAATGCCGGTGAAATGAGTCCGGGGTCCAGCACCGAAAGTTACCCAGCATTTGCTCGTATTGGGTTGAGGGAAACCCCGGAAAAAACCTCAACCAGGTAACTTGTCCCGATCAGGATTCGAACCCGGGCCACCTGGTTTCGCGGCCAGACGCGCTGACCGTTACTCCACAGGTGTGGACGAATTAATAAATCTTTCCACAGAGTAATACGTAGATTTAGTAACAGGGCTGTAAGTAGCAATGCTGCCCTTCTTTTCTAAAGAATCCGCATTCTCGTTTCCCAGGATTCCACAATAGGATGGTATCCATTGGAATACAATTCTTTTAATGAGTGATATTAATTGAGAGAGCATTTTAGTTATTTCTGCTGTTTGAGATGAAGGTGTGTGTTTAGAGACGATTGATAGAATAGCTGCTTTGGAGTCTGACAATATACCTGCATTCTTAAATTTATTGATGTGGCATAGAAGATTCCTGAGACTTTCACTTATTGCAATGATTTCACCATCAAAACTTGTTGCTCCATATCCAAGAGATCTATAAAATGAGAAGAGACAGCACGTAACACCTGCACTGGCACCTTGTTCTCTGGAGATCAAGGATCCGTCGGTGTATAAATGAAGCCAGTTTTGTGGAGGGTACCTAATATTAATTGTCTCTAAAGACAATTGTTTCAGTACTTCAGTGTTTACTTCTGATTTCAGTACTTCTTCTGTTAAATTTAGATTATATTCTATATTTAATAGAGTTAAATGGTTTGGTTTAATTTGTAAGTTGTCTTTTAAATTCGGGATATTGATTTTCTGTTTTAATTCTTGAACAATGAATATGAAACTTCTTCGAGTTTTCAATCTACAGAGAGGATTGTAAGATTGCCAATTGTTTCCTGGTAATCTGATAAGTTTTTCATATTGAATCAGTGCTTTTTCTTCTATTGTCATTTTGATGATGTTAATATTAGTGAGGAATCTCATAGAATCTATTGGAGTTGTTTTGATTCCACCAGTAATGAGTCTGATTGCTTGGTTTTGAACATGTCCTATTTCGTTGACGAAAGGTGAAGTAATTACAATTAAAATTATGTATGTATGTATGTATGTATGTATGTATGTATGTATGTATGTATGTATGTATGTATGTATGTATGTATGTATGTATGTATGCATGCATGTATTAATGTAGGTATGCATGCATGCACGTATGCATGTATGTACGTACGTACGTATGCATGTATGTATGCATGTATGTATGCATGCATCTATTAATGTATGTATGTATGCATGCATGTATGTATGTATGCATGCATCTATTAATGTATGTATGTATGCATGTATGTATTAATGTATACATGTATGTATGTATGTATGTATTAATGTATGTATGTATGTATGCATGCATGTATGTATGCATGTATTAATGTATGTATGTATGTATGCATGTATTAATGCATGTATGTATGTATGCATGCATGTATGTATGTATTAATGTATGTATGCATGCATGTATGTATTTATGTATGTATGCATGCATGTAGTAAATAGCGACTAGCCTTTTTAATAAATGGCTTTAGCTAAGTGGTCCTCATTTCTTTCATTCCAGGATGGCTCTGTACGCTTATCCCAGCCGTCTTCACACCTTGGCATTGGGAGCAGTTTCCGAGTACGTGTCTGACCTCCTCGTACTATTGGTCACTTTCCCACAGCACGCAGAGCGTCAGAACTTCAAAACCTATTGCGTCCAGCCCATCTGCAAGCGTTTGGAGAAAGCAATAGAAAGTACCGTTCCCCCATCTCTGGCCGCTGACATGACTATAAATCTCCTGAAGTACATGGACGACATATATTATGATTTGCTTCACGGTAAATTCAAAGAGGGTTACAGGAATGTAGCCCTACTCATGAGAGGAAAGAAAAAGTGGAACGCAAAAACCTGTTGCAAGTTGACATTTTCCTCTTCGAAGCAACGTCACGCCGATTACCGTTCTTGGTGCCAGCAAATAGCTGAGGAAGTACTCTGTGCGATCTTCCACTCGCTTGAAACCAGGCTTGACACCACGAGTCTTGAGAGTTGCAATTTACCCATCATATGTGACGGCATTTTCAGTAAACTAAGGAATTTGAAAGTTATAAGACTAGGCTATGAACTTGTAAACGAAGAGAGTCTTTTGAACGGAGTACGTGAGCTGGAAGCCCTTGAAGAGTTCTCCTACAGTTCAAGCTGGGACATACTTATGGAGGTTCTCTCTGGATCTTGTAAAGGACTTAAAGTCTTGGATATTCACGATTCCGTCCGTGTGACAGACGCGAGTGTTCAATTCATTGTGACGTTTCTCCACTTGGAAGAGCTCAATATAAGCGACACGTGCATATCTCGTGGCATTAAGGGCATACTCATAGGGTTTGCAGGGCCTGACGTTCCAGGAGGAAATAAATACCGCACTTTGCTCACAAAACTCTCAGCATGTTTTGAAATTTACGACCCAACACATATCAGACTTCTCTCAGAGAACTTCATACATCTTACTTACCTGTCACTTTCGTTGTCCATAGATTGCAGCTTGATTCCTTTGAAAACTCTGAAGAGTTTGACCAGTCTCGCACTCTGTGAGCGACCATTCTTCATCGACATAACAGTGAGTGATGCAGAGGAAATGCTGCAAGAGATTGGAGCACAGCTGACGAGCCTTCACCTGGAAGGCATCAGTGGAATTAATTTGATGTTCGTGTATGAAAACTGTCCGTATCTGAGGTTCCTCGACCTTCACTTCGTACACTGCTCCAGCCTCGGATTCCCTGACGATCTCGGCCTAGCGGACTGCGAGGAAAGGTACCCTCTGCCCTACCTCGAGTCCGTGCAAAGCCTCGATGTATTCTTGGTGAACTGTTTTGTAGCTGAATACATCGTGTCCAGATGTGTGAATGCCAAGACGATTCATATTAGATGGAGAGTTAAGAAGTCTTGCGTTAGAAATCTACTTCATAGCATGGCAAGTGGCCACCTGGAAGAATTTTCAATCGCAGAGGGGACTAATGTCACACTGTCTGATGAGTTGGTAATAATATCTAAATTTGATAAGAGTACAAGAAAACATATCACATACAATACAGATGTAAAAAACATCGAAAGCATTCTTTCGTTGATTTAAAGTTAGTCTCTGTGGTGTACCGACAGCCAAAAGAGAAAAAACGCTTGACTTCCACGTCGGAAACTCGGGTTCAAATCCTGACAGGCCAAATTGGAATTTGTGATAAACAAGAACGGTCTTTAGAATTTTTTTTTTTTTTTTTTTTTTTTTTGCAGGATTACTTCATTTTTTCGGTCACTATTCCATAATTTGTTCAAAGATAGTTACCATTTGCTAAGAAGCATACTTTTAGGTAATGAACTGCGTGTTAGGACTTAATTTCGTCAATAATTCGGAACAGCTTACTGTTACATGTGCAGGGTATTATAAGAGAACTCGAGGAGTCACTTTCTTTTATGAAACTCTCATACCCGGCTATTGGTATTAGCATAACGAACCCATAAAAGTAGGTAATCTTCCTACAGTACAGCCGGTCGTTCTCCGGCCCTGACGTTTCTTGTGACCAAGGGAGACAGTGTTGCCGAAACGTATAGGCAGAATGAAAACTGTCACGCGCTCGCCGGCTGATTTTGTGGCGCGGAATAAGAAATAATTCGAACGCGTAGGCTTGCCTATAAATCATTTTACATATAACTTAGATCACATCCTTCGTTAATGTACACACAGATCACAAAAAAAAAAACTTGCGAACGCGTATGTAAATCATTTTACACAAACGTAGATCGTAGCTTTCGTTAATGTACACAGCTAAATAAGTATAACAGAATAAAAACTAACAATCTGCATATATAAATTCATGACTTTGGCTGTTAAAGGAGCCGATTTTTTTCTTTTTCGATTCTGACGAACCACTGGCCATATTACTATATCAATAATAAAGTTTACAGGCACCGTAAATCGCTCAAGCACAAACAATACAACTACTTCGCCTGTACTATAACATAAAGAACTAACGACTCGTTCGCCACGTGCTCCGCATAAAAGAAGAAGTGACAACATCGCGCTAAATACATCAGACGCTCATAGCAGGTTGGCTCTAGCAGACAACTTTAACCTCTAGTGCCCGCCTCTCTCCCAGCATTGCAAACTGCGATTGAATTAATCTTCGCATATCAGAACTCAAGTCTTGTAACAATACAATAGAATTAAAAACATTACTTTAAACCGAACCAGAGTGTTTTAAGGTTAAAATTTAGCAGAATAGTTTCATTCACAGTGGAATTTCGAGGTTCTTTTGACAACTTCAAAACGCCACAGGTTGGCAATGCTGGTCACTATCTTTCTCTCTCGTTCTCTCTTCTCTTTCCAAGAGAAATGTCAGAGCAGGAGACTGGCCGCTGTAGTTTAGTACAGAATACTGCTTTTAAGTTCGAACCAGAATGCAGTTCCGAAACGTGGAGATGATAAGTTTAAGTAAACGAGGAGCTAGACAAAACACTTTTTCT
Organism: Periplaneta americana; assembly: GCF_040183065.1. Lineage (NCBI taxonomy): Eukaryota > Metazoa > Arthropoda > Insecta > Blattodea > Blattidae > Periplaneta > Periplaneta americana. Next base: position 26,886,498 of record NC_091122.1, on the reverse strand, counting down.
GAACTCAACCACTTTTACGGCTAAAATTATCGTTTCGGTTTAATGGGTCAATCTCCCATGATACATCACAGAAAATTTGGACGGCTAATTTACCTGTAGGATTTTACTAGAGGCTTCTAGATTAGACATATGGTACCAATTTCAGAGGAAATACCGGTAATTCAATAAAATGTTTGACTTTTGCTCACAGTTAACTGACTGATACTGTAATCGACCTTTCACTCTGGAAACATGAGTTCCAGTCCCGACTAGTCCAAGAAAAATTTGTGGTAGAAGGGGATAGTCTGACAGTTGAAAATTATCCGGCTCATACCCATGAACAGAGATGCAGTTATCCAGGATCCGGCGAGATTAACTCGGAAATGCTTGACTCGTTCTATATCCGTCCTATATAGTCTGGAATACTGTTTTTCCAGTTAGAAAATGTTTGAGAATCAGTAGAAACAAGGAATTATGAATCGGCTTCCCTTTAAAGTAAAATGGTTGTTATGGTGTACGAAAAATTACAAAAAAAATCCTGAAATCAGGCTGCCATAGATATGCTGCTGATGTTCGTAGCTTTTAAAAAATTGTTTGTGATGAATAAGGTAACTTTTGGCTGTCGAATTAACCTAGAATTTTTGTTATATACTGATTTGTAAGCTAGAAATTGATGATATTGTATGGTTTTACTTTATTGGTCTCTTAAGTAAGTGACAGAAATTCCATTACCGCCAAACTACAGAAAATTAATTACGTGTACCAATGTACATTTACAGTAGAGTCTCTATTATCCGTGGTAATGAAAGCGATAGAATGAACGGTTAATCGAAAAAACCGGATAATCCGTACCATGAAAGATTTTCGTAAATTAAATGAATAATAATTGAACTTTAGGAATTTCCTCCGTGGTCTTGTCTTTAGCACGCTAGGTAGAGAATCAGAAGTTCATTAATTTAAGTTCGGTTGTCAACGACGTGTTTTTAAGGGGCAAGGAAAGTCCTTGTAATGGCTTTCAGCGGAAAGATTGGAATAATAGAGGTCTCATGTCATAGATTTACATACTTTATACACATTTTATCCTTGATTCTTATTAAATCGAGCACAGTTGTAACATGTCTCATCCACACCTGTGGAGTAACGGTCAGCGCGTCTGGCCGCGAAACCAGGTGGCCCGCATTGGAATCCCGGTCGGGGCAAGTTACCTGGTGGAGGTTTTTTCCGGGGTTTTCCCTCAACCCAATATGAGCAAATGCTGGGTAACTTTCGGTGCTGGACCCCGGACTCATTTCACTGGCATTATCACCTTCACTTCATTCAGACGCTAAATAACCTAGATGTTGATACAGCATCGTAAAATAATCCAATAAAAAAAACATCAGTCTCGTATTCTGATGCAAGATGAGCCAGTTTCTCTTTCCCCAAACCATTAAAGTATTTGCACTTTTTTCGACACTTCGCACGAACACGTTTTCATTTGACACTTATTAAATACATTTTGTCTTTAAGTTGTACAGTACGGCAACTTAAACAGTAGACAATATTGTGTAAGTATGAAGATTTGTAATAACACTCTAAAAAAAATATGTACTAATATAACGTACAGTAGTATTTTATATGTTCTGTAGCAAAAAAAAAAAAAAAGAAAAAGAAAAGAGCGCGAAAAAGACAGTCGGATAATCCGCCAATCGGTTAATAGGGTGACGAATAATCGGGGTTCTACTGTACTAACAATCTTAAAAAAAAAATGTATTTTAAATTTAAAAACTAATTTCTAGTTCACAATGCAGTGGATAATAACAATTCTAGCTTAATTCAAAAGCCAAAGTTTCCTTATAAAGCACGTGTTTTATAATCTACAATCATTAGGACCAAATTTTTTTTACAACCTGGATTTCAATCACTTTTTATAATTTTTCATAAACCATAACAACCTAATATACAAATATGTTTTACTGTTCTGACAGAGAACAAGTGCTTAGTCTATGATGCGTTGCAAAATGATACAACTACCATAGCAGACCTAGATAACAAATACATACACAAAACAGAAACTTTTTTTGGACACACCTTACATATTGTCATACAAAGCTGGTCAAAAAATGTATCTGAAGTTAATAGAATAGGCCTAATTGCATAAGTTACAAGCAACATTTATGCACATCATTAATGTTGCAAAATGATACAACCACCTTACCTAATAGCCAATGAAGGAGCCATGTTTGAATACCACTTTAAAAACACCATGTCACATGCTGTCCTCAAGTTTCTGCAGCACGGACAACTCCATATTGCCCCAGGCAAAAATGACCGCTCTCTACAACTCCCTGACATTAGTGTACTGTTTTCCGTCAGCATAAACAGTGAGACAAATAACCCAGACGTTCTCGATAGGATTTAGGTCTGGAGAACTTGCGGGCCATTCCATTACATGAACACCATCATTAAGAAACCAAAAAAGGTAAAAGGTAATCAATTGCAACCATCCGGTTCGTGGAGAATGCAATAATCAAACCCAGCCCTGACCATTAGTGATTGTCCTTGTTGGGTCTGAAAAATATCTTCTCTTCTTTCCGCAGAGCTTGCCAATAATAGGCTGCCCCATCCAGCCCATCTACTAAATTGAATTTCTTCCCATCACTGGACATTACTTGGCTTCCAGGTCATATGTTGTTTCGCCCAGGTTGCCGGTCGCTTCTTGTGTAGGCTACTTCGATTAGTCGAGGTTGTCTTTTTTTTTTCTTTCTGCTTCGAGCCATCAATCACATAACGTAGACTTGTGCACATTAATGTTGGAATCTTGAGCTAACCTTCCCAGGAGGTTCCATCTGTTTCAGTCCTACAATCAATCTCTACTTCCTCAGTGTAAGTTTATGTGATCTTCCAGGGTACTTATTCGTACTTTAGTCCGGTCCATGTTAAAAAAATCACCGTCCATGGGGATCGGCCAATCTTCCGTGCTGTTTCTCTACGTGATAATCCTCCGTCCTTATAAGCAAGTATTTTCCTTTTCTCCACGTCTGACAGTGCTGGTTTTCGACCAGTTGCCTTACACACGTGAAACTAACAGTAGAGTATTCAAGTATTTTTATTCTGCTACGTTCTACAATAATCATCGGTAGTCACCAAGGAAAGGGGTGTATGACTTGTGTTTGTATCATGGAACTGTTGTTTATCATTATACACCGTGCAGTTCTCCGGCTTGAAGATACGAGTATAATACAACAAATTTATTACTCGAAAACTAATTAAGTTATTTCCATACGGGTTTTCCTACATAAACGGCAACTCAAAATGTTTTTGCGCATGGGTTGCATGATGTCATAATTCTTGCGCATGCGCATAACTGCATTAGGGACGACGCGGCGTCAGTACCGATGTGGACCCCACATCATCATGTGGCGTCATTTTTCAGCAAGACGGTACACCATGTCATTATGTAAATGAAGTCAGGGATTTTCTGGACTGTAACTTTCCTAGAACCTGGACTGGGAATCACCTGGCCTCCTAGATCGCCGGATCTAACTCCACTTGATTTTTTCTTCTGAGGTTTTGTTAACAGTAATCTCACTAGAGGTTTTGATTTATCTAGAGAAAAACTCAACTCGAGTGGGATTTAATTGACTATTACACGATTAGAAGAAAGTATATAAAGATTAGAAATAACGAAGTACTCCAATACAATAAAATATTAATTGACTCACGAAAATAAAACTGTCTTCAAAAATGTATTGCTGTACCATCTCAACATTACAAATTTTACGCTAGATGCATGCTAGATGGCAGTAGTGTGTTATGATTAGCTGTTTTCATGTTATCAGTTGTGCCAACTATGGAATCTTCAAGGACGGTTACTAGTCAAGAAGGCTTTGTTGATTCAGTTTCATTTTTATTAAAACATTTGCATTCCACTTCAATCATCCGGATCCCAGTAATAAACGTCACTTGACAGATGATTTGCAATAAATCTTAGTATTAAACAATCTCTGATACGTGACTATCCATAATATCATATAGCAGAAGCTGTAACATAACATAAATAATATAAGTAAGTGTTAGAAAAGTTGTAATTAGGGATGATGAAATAAACAATAAAAGTTTTAATTAACGATGATGAAATAAAAAATAAACATTAATTTTAAAATGAACAATTATTGAAAGTACAATTTTCAAATCCGAATGTTTTAGTGATTGGTTGTTCAGTTGTGTTATATTAGACGTGTGCTTAAAAGAAGTGGAACTCGTTGATGTACATGGTGTATTCCTCAACTTATTCAGGATTTCCGAATGGTGCTTTTCATTTATTTGTAAATAGGGTTTCAGGGAAGATGCATAGCTATGACTAGTGATCTTTATTAATTCTTGTTCTTGAATGCCAATGCGAGTCATATTTGAAACTGCTGTGCATCGACTGGAGTGGTTTGTAATTTTCTTTTTTTTTTTTTTTTTTCACGTCCAGAACAGTGCAGTTTGAAATTTTGGCAAACAAAGAAACAAATGCTAGAGTAGTGATAAAAATAAACAAATGCTAGGGAAACGATAAAATTAAAAAAATGCTAGGGATGCGATAAAATTGTGCGATAAGCAGCCATGATTAATTGAAAGACGTCCTTTCGTACCGTTTAATGGTCAAAAGTAGTGTGACGTACTAAAAGTGCAATAGTCAAGACAAAAATGTACCAGACACCAGTACGCGAGCTTTCGGATCTGTGTCGTCGTGTTTATGTAGCTGTTGAGAGTGTAATGTTGTCAAACAAATTGGCAGAGATTGAGTATAGGTTGGACATCTGTCATGCCACTAATAGTGCTCATATCGAGGTACTGTGAAAAATATTTGTTGTTGAAAAAAAATTGAGTTCCTGATTATGTAGGAAACCCCGTATGGAAACAACTTAATTAGATTTCGAGTAATAAATTTCTGTTTTATCATATGTTCAAGCCGGTCAAACTGTACCACAGGTGGTTGTATCAATACGCGACAGGTAGCTGACCTTGTGGTTGTATTAGTCGGTTCCGGACAATTGGCCACAGAAAATTGGTAACTGGGACAATTGGCCATAGAAAATTGGTAATAAGGACAATTCGCCACAGATAGACAATTCGCCACAAATAGACAATTTGCCACAGATAGACAATTTGTTACACTGAGGTACAAAGATAAATCCATGACTTCCAGAAGCTCTATAATATGTGAATGGATACAGAGATTAATAATTGTAAATTCCACTAAGTATTGCTATGTACATGTAAATTTGGCTTCAAAAATCTCTTGCTAGGTTGTGGCGTACAGCTCTCAAATACCGGATGACGGTTCTGCCTTGTACCGCGGGTATTCTTCAACTATACGTGATATTCGTCTGTCCATGTCGATGTACTTCCGCTTCTTTTTGGTAGGAGAATGACCACCTTCCAATCTCTCTAGCATCTGTCCACTTCTTCCACTTCCAACTGCAGTTGCTCCAGCACGTGATACAAGGAAGGATGCGCTTTATATATTAATTTGTCAGAGCCTCTTTCTGATTTTGTGAAGCGAATTTATTCCGCCATAGTTCCGAATTAGTTTACAGCTTCTGGATTTGTCTTGTGTTACCATAGAAATATATTATAAATTGTTGCGAATTTGAGTATTGCCTTGAATTTTAATGTGTGGCTAATTGTCTTTGATACCAATTTCAATTATGTGCCGAATTGTCTTTGATACGAATTTCAATTATGTGGCGAGTTGTCTTTGATACCAATTTCAATTATGTGGAAAATTGCCTCTTTGGCCAATTTTCTGTGGCGAGTTGTCCCCAACCCGTATTAGTAAGCAGCAGACAGTGTGCTTGTTTCCATATTGTTCTTGTGCAAGCATTACAGCCATCATACGGCCCAGGACAAGTTGTTACAAGATCATTCTACGAATTTTTTCACTTGAGTCTCGAAAAAAGTGGCGGTTGTATCGTTTTGCAACGAACCTAACAACAAAAAACTGTACAGCACGACAAAGACGTCAATTCGCGGTACGATCAATATGTATCGCTTCATCAATAAACAGTAGGCCTAACCTTCAAGTTCTTCACATGGAGGTAACTCTGTCACACTGATGTACAGTTGTGTTTAATCGTCCGCTTAATATGTAATTTGGTAACAGTGGTTTATTTATTCTGGCTCGATTGTTGGCTCTCTCTCAACCATATGATTGGCACACACAAATGTGCAGAATCCCGCGAGATACAGTATTTTTCTACTTTGCACGCTTTTCATACATCCATTAAAAGTGTAACGGGAAGGTTCTAAAAGAAGTGGGAATCCTATTTAGGAGCCTTGAAACTGGACTTACTCAAACGAGAGCAGATCATAGTTGTGACAGAAAGCACCCTCACACGCCTTCGGGAGAGCCGGGCAGAATTTTATGTTCTGAATTTCTTCCGACTTCCTTCACAGATGAGTACAAAACTTAAGGTATATGTACACCCACGAAACGCAAAAAATTATGAAAAATTAGAATTTTCAAAATTTAACTATTTTAATAGAGGATTTTCTCCGCTTTAAGGGGAGAGGATGGTATTTTTTGGTGAAAAATCAGTAAATTAAAAAAAAAAATCTTTAAAATACTCTGTGATATGTGTGGAATGCATAGCATAACATTATGCTATCCGATGTTGAGTCGCCATTTTTAAACTTCCTGCGTTATGGATTTTTAAATCACTCGCCCACTTTTATTGTTGTTTCCGGTAAATTAAATTTTCGAAATTTTTTTTTCTTTAAAATACCCTTTGATATGTGTGGAATGCATTGCATAACATTTAGTGGGTATTTGTGCCTTTATCGGATGTTGAGACGTCATTTTTAAACTCCCTGCGCTATGAATTTTTAAATCACACGCCCGCTTTTATTGTTGTTTCCGGTAAATTAAATTTTCAAATAATTTTTTTTTCTTTAAAATAGCCTTTGATATGTGTGGAATGCATTGCATAAATTTTGTGGGTATTTGTGCCCTTATCGGATGTTGAGTCGCCATTTTTAAACTTCCTGCGTTATGGATTTTTAAATCACTCGCCCACTTTTATTGTTGTTTCCGGCAAATTAAATTTTCAACAATTTTTTTTCCTTTAAAATACTCTTTGATATGTGTGGAATGCATTGCATAACATTTTGTGGGTATTTGTGCCCTTATCGGATGTTGAGACGTCATTTTTAAACTCCCTGCGCTATGGATTTTTAAATCACACGCCCGCTTTTATCGGTTTCCAGTAACTTCATTTTTTTTTTTGCTACATTGCCAGACAAAAGTGGATATAATTTCTGAACTATTAAAGATACATGAATGAAATTTAGAACACACATTCTTTAGACTATTAGGAAACTTTCCTCTGTAACAGAATTTTGTTAATTGATTCCACTTTAAAAATACGTCCGTTTGTTTGCAAGAAAGGAAATCAGAAACTTGTTATTAAATTTTACTTGTTTATTTTACAAACGTAGGGACTAACATCAAAATTCTGTTACAGACAGTTTGTAGAGCATGCTTTTGCAAGTAAATTACAAAAACCTGTTTGAATCTATCTTTAAAAACGGTTTAGATATATCGGTTTTAGTACAATCCTGCATTGGATTTTTTTTTTTCAAATCTGGGCCCCAAATATTTTTTTTTTCAAAATATTATTTGGTTAAGTTCCCACAGCTATGAGCTCTCTACATACAAAAAACTAATATTTTACACGAAATAGGAAAAACGTTTTAAAAATACCATCCTCTCCCCTTAATTTGATATAAGAATTTTCGATTTATGCCTTAAAGTTTTTCAGATAAGTCCCGTTTTCCAAAATGCTGCGTCATCAGCCACGGCCACTTACTTTTGGAGTGATCTTCTTAGCAGTCAATCCCCTCGTCCAGAATTGCTTCTAAAATAAACTTCTTTCTAGTCCCGAAATGGATGCATAGATATCTGGGCATGATCATTAGATTGGAAAAACTTTTTTACATAATGAAGTAATTTGTAATCTTTTACTGTTAGTCATAAAACTGTAAATCTGTGTGTAAATGATGTTGTACGTCATTTTAATAAGAGTCCAAAAGTAGAAATTACAATTCTGAGGAGGATGGGCATAAACTCTGGGTCAAACACCATCGCAGGATTTGTTGCATCAATGGAAATAGGGACAAAAATGCCAAAAAAAAATTCAATATCTGAAGTTAAAACAAGGCGGAGGTATTTGAGAGGAAGAAAGAAGCTAAAACTGGACCGACATGAAGCTGCTTAAGGGGTGACATATGATGATGGAGTCTTCTGGGCTCTGAAAGTTTGTGGCTCATTTCCTGTAAATAGTAATTTTAAAATATTTAATTCTTTCAAACATGATATCTCAGCCAAATATGGTGATACCAAGAAGATATCGGTGTCATTTTGAAGCTTGAAATGTCCCCTAGTGAATATGAATAAAATAAAATTAATATAATTAATAATTATCTATGGATTTTTACATGATTTATGCAACATAAAATATTATTGTAAGTTACATATATGGTAATATTTAATTAATGTAAATAAAAATAAAAATAGCTCTATGTCAGGCACTAAAGAATGGTTTTAGATATAAAACAGTGAAGAAACTGTGGCTCTATCTTAAAAACTGCATGAGCTATCATGTTTCAAGTTGCACGTCAAAATTATAAACAAAATAATTTTTAAAAACAATTTAGATACAATTTCAAGGGATCTGTTCACTTCATTCTCTTTCTGGTATCATTCTCAATTGTACAAAAATTTTACAGAGCAAAATTATACAAAAAATTTTTTGTAAGTAAAGGTGTACATATACCTTAAAGACATCGCGTTTTATGTTTATACCTCGTAATTTAGCCCTCATGGCTTATTATTTTATGTTCTACTGTTAAACCCCGATATCCTGTAATGCCACGAACGCTGAAAAATACTTTCGACTTGAAAATGTCGAGATATAGGCGTGGTAAAAAATTGTTTTCTTTTCGAAATTTGTAAAAGAAGATAGTTGAGCGTGTGCCAGCAGAAATTCTGACTTCAACTTCATGTCCCTCCTTGTACGTTTTTTCAATTAATTATTTTTTTTTTTGTTATTACCAAGATATTTAAGGGGGGATGTCATGAATTTTGTGTCAAAAATCGATTTTTTGAAAATATGTTTTTCGTAATCTACGTACTGTAATTTAAATGTGTATAAATTTTATATTTGTAGCAGTCCTGGAAGTATATTAAAAACGTTTAAATGTTAAACTCGCACCTGCCACCACGCCCCTTTTGTTGACGTTTCAGTGCATTTCTCTCGAATATACATTTTTTGCAGAATCTAAAGCCTTTTCTCAAAAACTATAAATTCCAATGCTATGATTTGTTTAGGAGTTGTTCATTAGATATTGCTGAACATTTAGAACTACAATGATAATAATTCATTACGTACATTTTTATTTATACGATATTATATTAAGAAAAAATTTATTATTTTTGCAACACTAAGTTCAATATTTTACCAATAAGAAACTAACATACATATGGTATTTGTTATAGTTCAGTAATCTAATAGCGGTGTTAGCTTCATACAGTAAAAATTTCAAATAAATTACATAATTAGGATTCATACAAAAAGGACATAACTGTTAAATGTGTTATAATATATTTATGCATATATCCTACTCTTAAGTATTCCATTATACTTTTTCCATTGAATACAGTTATTTGTCTTTATGCACACAAACGTCCATGCCTTTAACTTAAAAACTATGGATGTAATGATTTTTTAAGGAAAAAGTTGTATTTTCAATGACATCGCCCCTTAATATACATTTATCTCTTTTATTGTTACGGAAAACGACACGACTTTTTCCCTTCAAAATTCTCTCAGGTTCCTTCAACGGAATGGTGAAAACGGAGTGAGAGAAGTGGCCAACAGGCTTGGAGCTAACATAGAATCTTTCTATTTTCGTATACATGTATAAGTATATAACTTTAGCCACATTAAGCTCTGTCCATCTTCTTCCTTCAGTGAATACAGATGATGCTTATATTTAAAGATAGATGTCTATAATCGAATTTCGAGGAAGAGAGGTAACTAATAGAGGCCTAAATATATCATATCTGAGACATGTGAGGAAAATTAAATGAATTCAATGTACAAAAAATTGGATCAGACTATATTTTGTAAAAATGTCAGTACATTTGTCTTTTATGTTGTGAAATTGTTCATATGTTCCACAGACAATACTACATATATCGCGTCTATTGCATTACATATGTCACCATTTGCTCTGCTGAAGATTTTAACATCTTCCGTGAATCTGTCCTCTTGGTGTTCAGCAATGCTGCTGATCGTGCTGGAGACATTCCCCTCCTCATGTGCTAGCAATTGGGTTACGTGCCCTTCAAAATTCTCTCAAGTTCCCTCAAAGGAACGATAAATAACAGTGAGACAAGTGACCAACAGGCTTGGAACTCACATAGATTCTTCTTACTTTTGTATACGTGTATGTAATTTTGACCGCACTAAGGGCCGGTTGTATAAAGACATGACTGGAGATCAATTTAGAATCAAGTTCTGAAAATGAACTGAGATCACGACTTGGTCGCGTTCTACAATACTGAACTCTGTTCACAATAATCTAGTTCAAATCCAATCTGAGTTCTGAAAAGTGGACGTTGCAACACAGCAAAACAAATGAATTACGAAAAGCTTTTGTCCGTTTGATAATACGGAACAGTGTAGTGACTGCAAGGGACGGGAATATAACTAAGATCCCTGATCACTATATAACAGATTGCTCAGCCTTATAGCTTTGACGGCTACAACTTTTATCAAGTTTACTATACTGCCATCTAGCGACAGTAGGAGTCACGTCATAACTCCCATTTGAGTTGCATGGAGCAACTGTACTTCCATCTAGCAGTTGTTTTAAATCGACGGTGGCAATCCTGGTGGTTGTTCTCTTCCACATGCTACCGCTTTTAACATTACGATGGCCAATCTGTTATATAAGTGATCAGGGCTAAGATATAACGATCTGCAAATTTCTCGCAAAAAGAAAAGGGCGAACTGCTAGATATACTTCCGTTAAAATATATAAACATGATAGAAAATAAAAAGTCTGATTTAGTTACTTCTAAATCTAAAGGAAGGACGTGGAAAGAAATTGTAACTGAATTCAATGCTAGGAATATAATTGAAACTTTTATATCCTCTCATACCACACACGGGAATGATGTCTGATTTTCTTTGAAAGTGAGAGATGGAATAACTTTATATCCACGCTGCAAATATTACTTATTAATTATTCCGTAAGATAGGCCTACATATTCTTATTACTTTCACATTAACTTTTATTTTATAAACTCGAAACTTATTAAATAAACAACATTTTCATTCAATGATAAATAATAATAGACATATACATCCTGATTACACAACTTTTAACACTGTATCACTTCTGAATATGTATGATAAGAACTTTGTGTTAAATTTTAACGTACCTTGTCAACATGTTTCGACCTATTTTGGGTCATCTTCAGAACTGGTCGTTGTTGGTCTTGGCGCCTCTTGTTTCCTGTGAGGGTGCGTTCGTAGTGTAGAATCAAAGAGTGTGTGTGTGACATGGAAATACTGCACATCCAACCAAAAAGCCAGAAACTCAACACACTAGAACAATATGAAATATACAGACACACGAAAACACACCCCAACGATATTCTCAACACACAACTCAATTTCAAAACACATATACTCTTTGACCCTACACTACGAACGCACCCTCACAGGAAACAAGAGGCGCCAAGACCAACAACGACCAGTTCTGAAGACGACCCAAAATAGGTCGAAACATGTTAACAGGTACGTTAAAATTTAACACAAGAAAGTTCTTATCATACATATTCCGAAGTAATAATAGACGTTTGTATTTCGGATGTAAGCTAACATTCCTCATTAATTATTAAGAGACGAGAATTCCATGCAAATGTATTTTTTTATAGGAACATAGGACATAGCTCTAACTCAGTACTTATCCATTTCATCACTTTCCGGTTACAAATAGCCTATGTGTACTTTCTCCTTGCATATTTGCATGTTTTGGCGTTTTCGGAGATAAAAACATGCATAATGCATATTTAAGCAATTTTTTGCTTAATAATGAATATAATAAGTTATACAATATTTTCAGTTTAAATGCATGTTTTAATAGTTTTGAGTGGATATCTCAGTTTCCCGATTTTTATCTCCCTTATTTTAGCTTCAGGATTCAGGATTGAAGGAGGAAAAGAAAGAAAAAACTAAATAACATAAAAACGAAATGAAATGTTAAGATTTTGACAATAAGTTGTTAGAGGACCTCTCCTTGAACGGAAATTCAATTTCACAACACTTTACCGACGACCCTCTATAGACTGCGTGTGATAAATGGATTTATTATGTTGGCTATTTTGAGAATAGTAGACAGGAAATATAGAGGGTTCAAGGAAACTGCCGACAAATAATTTAGGTCAAAAGCACCGTCTTTCAGGGAAGTTGAACATTCTCTCCCTTTTCCAGTACTATATGTAGAAATTTAGATTTTTCTAAAATTGGAACACTTTGTTAAACTGTGTTCGCAGTGTTTCAATCTCGTAAGCGGTTACTGTGTTTGTTTATTCTGTTTGCGTGTGTTAATGTGGTTCTATATGCTTCCAATTAAAGGTTCCAAAAGTGTCCTCTTTGCATAGTGGATTAAAGGAAAGGATTTTATTAGATCAGATGCGGTTGTCAGTTTCTGCAATTGTTGCACTAAAGAGGTAAGCACTGCTATTCTCTTTTCGAATATTTTTATGGCAGTTGTTCTTTGTAAAAAAAATACAAAATTTCTTTGAAATAATTAATTAAATTACGATGTTAGTTTTTAAATCGTATCTAGTTAACAGTAAGGTCTATTATAATTTCAGATAAAATGTACTAAAATATTTCAAGTCGACCAGCATGTCGTACCTGCTTCACATATTGCAGGAATACAAAAAAGGAAAGAATTCCATAGATTCTTCAGTTATGCCCGTGGAAAGTAGGTGCGAAAAACAAGCTGGACAGGGTCATAAATGCGAACCTGAACTAAGGATGAAGAAGGTTATTTATGGCGAAAACTTGAATGAAGAATTTGATCTGACACTGTCACAAATATATTCATTCAAGTTTGCGCCTATAATTTCTTGCGGTATAGGGAGGTCATTCTATGTCTACAAAAACATATTGACTGACAAGCGCAGGAACCTCACAGGAACCAATTTAGAAATGGTGTTAGGTACGTGTCTCAGTGAAACGTACAGCAGAATCCGTAGGCCTATAGGGCAAATTCTGTCAGATGCGTTTCCAATTCACTGCGGGCTAAAGCAAGGAGATGCACTATCACCTTTACTTTTTAACTTTGCTCTAGAATATGCCAATAGGAAAATTCAGGATAACACAGAGGGTTTGGAATTGAACGGGTTACATCAGCTACTTGTCTATGCGGATGACGTGAATATGTTAGGAGAAAATCCACAGACGATTAGGGAAAACACGGGAATTTTACTTGAAGCGAGTAAAGAGATAGATTTGGAAGTAAATCCCGAAAAGAAAAAATATATGATTATGTCTCGTGACGAGAATATTGTACGAAATGGAAATATAAAAATTGGAAATTTATCTTTTGAAGAGGTGGAAAAATTCAAATACCTGGGAGCAACAGTAGCAAATATAAATGATACTCGGGAGGAAATTAAACACAGAATAAATATTGGAAATGATCGTTATTATTCGGTTGAGAAGCTTTTATCATCCAGTCTGCTGTCCAAAAATCTGAAAGTTAGAATTTATAAAACAGTTAAATTACCGGTTGTTCTGTATGGCTGTGAAACTTGGACATTCACTTTGTGAGAGGGACATAGGTTTATGGGTGTTTGAGAATAAGGTGCTTAGGAAAATATTTGGGGCTAAGAGGGATGAAGTTACAGGAGAATGGAGAAAGTTACACAACACAGAATTGCACGCATTGTATTCTTCATCTGACATA